>NC_051391.1:50962877-50967877 GCF_015228065.2 Penaeus monodon
AAAGAACAGAAAACAAATATGAAAACATAAAGATAATTGATAACACTCCAGTCCCTAGAACATAAAAATATTACAACAGCATTTAAAATATGAGAAGCATGTTTAACGTATCCATGCATCAATGTTTTTATGAACAATTACACACAAATAAGTACGGTCTCTGTGGTGTAGCGGTTAGCACGACGGTCTCTAAAACCGTAGACTCGGGTTCGATTACCGACGGAGACTGATATGTATTTTTTTAATTTTTTGTAATTTTTGTAATTAATTTTTTGTAATTTTTTCTTCCTTTGTTTTCGTTTTTTTTTTTTTTTTTTTTTTTTTTTTTTTTTTTTTTTTTTTACATATAGAAAAGCGTTACAATATTATTTCTCTGCAACTTTATTCGTCTTCCCATCTTCGTCTTCTTTCATGATAGTAATAATAATAATAATAATGATAATAATAATAATAATAACAGTAATAATAATAATAAAAAATAATGATAACAGTAATAATAATGATAATTATGCAAAAAGAACAGAAAAGAAATATGAGAACAAAGATATCTCATACCACCCCAGTCCCTAGAACATAAAAAATATTAAAACAGCTTTTAAAATACAAGAAATATATTTAACGTATCCGTGCACCAGTCTTTATATAAACAATTACACTTACATCTAATAAGGTCTCTGTGGTGTAGCGGTTAGCACGACGGTCTCTAAAACCGTAGACTCGAGTTCGATTCTCGGCGGAGACTAATATAAAATTATTTTCTTTTGTGTTCGTGTTTTTTTGTTTACATATAGAAAAGCGTTACAATATTTAACGCAAGTTAAAAATAAATAGATAAATAGATAAGAATGAAACACAAGAATAATCAACGGCGCAAAGGCATCAGGCTCTGCGGAAGAGTAATCGCTTGCAATACAACACGATGGCGTTTTTCGTGTTTTTTTTTTTACATATAGAAAAGCGTTACAATATTTAAAGCAAATTGAAAAAAAAGAACAAATCAACATAAAATGAAACGCAAGAATAATCAACGGCGCAAAGGAATCTACGCTTCTCTCTCCTTCAGTCAATGCTTCCGACTCTTCTTCCCTATCATTTCTCTGCAACTTTATTCGTCTTCCCATCTTCGTCTTCTTTCATGATAGTAATATAATAATAATAATAATAATAATAATAATAATAATAATAATAATAATAATAATAATGATAATAATAATAATAATGATAACAGTAATAATAATGATAATTATCCAAAAGGAAAAGAAAAGAAATATGAGAACATAAAGATAATTGATAAAACTCCAGTCCCTAGAACATAAAAATACTACAACAGCATTTAAAATACGAGAAGCATGTTTAACGTGTCCGTGTTCCAGTTTTTGTAAACAATTAAGCATGACTATTAATTAAGTCTCTGTGGTGTAATGATAACTGTAATAATAATGATAATAATGATAATTATGCAAAAAGAACAGAAAAGAAATATGAGAACAAAGATATCTCATACCACCCCAGTCCCTAGAACATAAAAATATTAAAACAGCTTTTAAAATACAAGAAATATATTTAACGTATCCGTGCACCAGTCTTTATATGATCAATTACACGCCAAATTTCATAAGGCCTCTGTGGTGTAGCGGTTAGCACGACGGTCTCTAAAACTGTAGACTCGGGTTCGATTCCCGACGGAGACTAATATAAAAATAAGTTTCTTTTGTGTTCGTGTTTTTTTTCACATATAGAAAAGCGTTACAATATTTAACGCAAATTAAAAATAAATAGATAAGAATGAAACACAAGAATAATCAACGGCGCAAAGGCATCCGCGGAAGAGTGACCGCTTGCAATACAATTCGATTACTTGCAAATTGTTTACCCAGTGCATTAAACTTCCGGAATTTTCAATCTAAATTGATCTCAGAAATTAAAGGGAAAACGCGGTGAACTGCATGAACAAAGTGAGTTTAATTTATAAGGGTAAATGCACCAAATTTATTGACAAGAAAAGAAATACAAAAAATGAATCCTTGTCTCCGATATTTTTATCTCACGATTTTCTCTCAAGGACTTTGCAGACCATTAATAACTCGAAATTATAATGATAATCATGGTGATGATGATAAATATAAGGAAAAGGATAAAATCACAACCATAAGAACATTAGTAAGAACGAAAACGACAACAAAACTGCAGAGATTTGATAAGCAGTTGAAAAACCGCCGAGACCCTTTGCATAACACAGCAACAGAAGCCTAAAGAGAATCTAGAAACACGAGATAATTTCGCTAAAAGACCATAATTATATAAACAGCATTTGTAGAAAAAGAAAATTAGGACTGAGAAATGCAAATCGCAGGAGCCCATTAGGCGAGGAACGAAAAATGAGACGAAAATAGAGGAAAAAAGAATAATTTTCCATGACTTTTTTTTCTCGTTTCTGGATTGACTTCGAACCGAACTTTACCTCAGAGACCAAATGTTGTTGGCTTGATGTGGGATTAACACTGACAACGCTTAAAATCTACGCAGTTATTAACCCAGTTTTTATTTATATATTAGTTTTATTTATTTATTTATTTTTTTATCAGCGGTATCACAAAATGATTATTCGAAAAAAAAAAATCTAGGTTGATACTGGAATGGGTTAAGCGTGGGCTACCCGTAAGTGGGGTTCGGGGTAATGGCTGTCATGATTTCTGTTATTTCTAATTAAGTTAGATAGATAGATAGATAGAGATAGATAAAGAGAGAGAGATAGAGGGAGATTTTCGTATGTGTGTGAGTAGTGTCTGTGTGCGTGTGTGTGTGTGTGTGTTTGTGATACAGATACACACACACACATGTATATGTAGATGTATATATGTACACACACACACACACAGGTGTACATGCATACATATATATATATATATATATATATATATATATATATATATATATATACATAAAATTTTGTTATTTAGGAAAATCCGACTTGTCAAAATTATTTCCATATTCCTATATAATGCAAAATGCACATTAACCATAGACGCAGGTGCATTGCCAAGCAGAATCAATCTATGAAACAATGGGCAATAAAAAAAATGTAAAGATTAAGACTTGAATCTTAAGCACTTTGAAATTTGTGAACTTTACAATCACCTAATGATACTCCATATTATTCACCGTCACACATTCAACTTCTTTGCTAAAGATAATGATAATAACAATAATAGTATTAATGATGATAATAACAAAAATATTAATACTAACAATAATGACAGTAATAATTGTAATAACAATAATAAAAGAAAAAGAGTAATAACAACAGTAATAATGATAATAATAATAAAGATAAAATGATGATAATAATAATGATGATAATAATTATCATAATATAATAATAATAATAATTATCATAATATAATAATAATAATAATAATAATAATAATAATAATAATAACAATAAAAAATAACAAGAATAATAGTTATGATATAACAGTAACGATAATAATGATAATAATAATAATAACATAATAATAATATAATGATAATATATAATATAATATAATAATAAATGATATAATAATATATACTAATAATAATATAATGAATAATAATAAGAATAATGATAATAATAGATAATAATAAATGATGATGAATGATGATAATGACAACATAAATATGAGAACATAAAGATAATTGATAACACTCCAGTCCATAGAACATAAAAATATTACAACAACATTTAAAATACGAGAAGCATGTTTAACGTATCCGTGCATCAATGTTTTTATGCCCAATTGCACTAATATTAATAAGGTCTCTGTGGTGTAGCGGTTAGCACGACGGTCTCTAAAACCGTAGACTCGAGTTCGATTCTCGGCGGAGACTAATATATAAATAACTTTTCTTTTGGTTTTCGTGTTTTTTTCACATGTAGAAAAGCGTTACAATATTTAACGCAAATGAAAAATAAATATATAAATAGATAAGAATGAAACACAAGAATAATCAACGGCGCAAAGGCATCAGGCTCTGCGGAAGAATGATCGCTTGCAATACAACACGATGGCGAGCATTTGAAATTGGTGAAAATGCAATCTCATAGTAATATTCATTATTATTCAGCCTCATACATTCAACTTCTTTGCCGGCTCGCCTTAGACATGTACTCTTTTAAATATACAAGAAATTTACAACAAAACTTTAATTCTCTCTCTCTCTCTCTCTCTCTCTCTTTTTCTTCTCTCTCTCTCTCTTCTCTGTCTCTCTCTCTCTTTTTCTCTCTTTCTCTCTCTCTTTCTTTCTCTCTCTCTCCCTTTCTCTCTCTCTCTCCTTTCTCTCTCTCTCTCTCTCCCTTTCTCTCTCTCTCTCTCTCCCTTTCTCTCTCTCTCTCTCTCTCCCTTTCTCTCTTTCTGTTTATTTCCCTCCTCCTTCTTTTACATCAAGAGTCGACATCAAGAAATTACTTTCGAAAAGCATAGAAGGGAAAGGAAAATAATTGCACATACCTCTGTAATAAACGACTTCGCAAAATCACGTCGTCTCACTCCAGGGGGTATAAAAGCATGCCTAATATCTCCTCTTATCTCCATCTCTCCGACAGGCATACAAACATTACCCTCTCTTGGAAACTCACGAACTCGAGGTGACAACAACACACTCCTGTCGGAGTGGCGACGTTTTGCCCTGTACGTTCGTGAAAGACTAAGGGAGAGACTGTATTGCATTGCAAGGAGCTTCCTTGCATCTCCCTTCATACTGCAACATGAACTTCGGTTTCTTTCACTTCTCCGGAGTCCAGGGCACGAGCGTTTTATTACCGCGAGTGAGGAGGATGCCCGAAAACAGTGTATTGCCACTGGCCGCTACTATATAACATTATTTTGTGGTTTAATAAATGTATATTTTATCTGTATTTTCTGGCACCAGTCTCTCTCTCTCCTCAAATAAGCAACCACAAGATGGAATTAACTTATTTGACTTTTTTTTTTTTTCACATTTTAAGAGTATTTATCATT
>NC_051391.1:50973847-50983531 GCF_015228065.2 Penaeus monodon
ATTATCATTATCTTTTCTTACTTTTCTTTTCATCATCTCATCATATCATCATCTATCATAATCATCATCTTTTTTCATCATCATCACATCTCATTTTCATCATCACTCATCATCATTATTATCATACTTTAGCATTAGCTTGCATTAGCTTATCTTTTATCATTTTTTATTTTACATTATTGTTTTTGTTATTATTTTTATTATTATTTATTTTTATTATTATATTATTATTATTATTTTTATTATTATTATCATTATTGTATTATTATTATCTTATTATTATCTTTATTATAATTACTTTAGTTTAATCTCTAAAACCCATCATCACCATAAAGAAATAATGAAAGATAAGAAAATTATAATCAATAATAAACAACAAATTAAAAATTTGTTTCATCAAGAAATAAGTATCCCATGTTAGTTTCCCTTTTTTTGTAAAATTTAAGGGGCGTTTTCGTTTTTCAAAAAAATTAATAATTGGAGATTTTATGATTTTTAGTGATAAAGGGTCGGACGTTAAGGAAATTTATTAAAAAAAATTTGAAAGACACAGTGTCTTAAAATATAAAATTTAACGTGTTGTATTAAAATTTTTAATATATAATAATTATAATATAATTATATATATATAAAAATATAATAATACAGGTGTGTGTGTGTGTGTGTGGTGTGTGTTGTGGGGTGTGTGTGTGGGTGTTTTGTGTGTGGTGTTGTGGTACATATAAAAGTATATATTATATATAATTATAATATTATATAAAAAAAATAATATATATATATATATTATAAAATATAAAATATTATAATATATATATACAAACTGTATAAAATTACCAAAATCTAGGTACTGACATGATCGCGAAAAAATTTATTAATAGTTTTTAAAATTTTCTTGCACTTAATCGGGAAAATCGGATTATAATAAGCTTGTACGATTTTTTTTTCTGCCATTTCATTGATTTGAAAAAAATTTGCCCCGTTCATAAAATTTAATATTGCGTTTTGAATATTGTGTGTGGGTTGGTTTGTTTTTTTTCTTTGGGGCATCTTTTATGTTATATTTTTTGTAAATCTATATTCGCAAAAAAAATTTATTTATTTTTAAAAAAAAGAGGGAAAGATGAGGAAAAGAGGGAAAGAGGAAAAAAAAAAAGTTTATATATATATATTAATAATTATTTATATATATATATATTATTTCATATATTATATATGTGTGGTGGTGGTGTGTGTGTGGTGTGTGTGGGTGGTGGTGTGTGTGTGTGTGTGTGGTGTTTTGTGTAGTATATATTTTGTGTAAATACATAAACATTATAATATATATATATTTTATATATAATATATATATTATTAAAAGTATATATGAATATATATATATAATATATATATATATATAATATAAATATATATATTATATATATATTTGGGTGTGTGTGGTGTGTGTGTGGTTGTGTGTGTTGGGGTGTGGTGGGAATAATAAATAAATATTCCACACACACAACACACACACACACACACACACACACACACAACACCACAAAAATTAAAATATTAAATATAAATATATATATATATAAAATATATATATATATATTTTTAAAATATAATAATATATATAATATAATATATATATATTTTAAAATTATATATAATATTTATGTATGAATACACAATATATATAAATACACACACACACACACACAAAAACACCCCCACACCCCACACACACACACACACACACACACAACACCCCACCACACTATATAATATATGTATTTATAAAATAATAATATATAAATATATATATTAAAATTTTTATTCTTTTTTTTTCCTATTCTCATTTCCTCATCATTTCCTGTTTTATTATTTTAAAAAAAATAATTGTTGTGTGAAAATAGATTTACAGAAATAATAACATAAAGATGCCATAAACGAAAAAGAACAAAAACCCCCACACATATATAAAACGCAATTATTTAAAATCTGAACGGGGGACGAAGTTTTTTAAAAACAATAAAAAGGGAGAAAAAAAAAACGTACGAAGCTTTTTTTATAATCAGAATTTCACCCATTAATCAAGAAAAAAATTATAAGAACTATTAATATTTATCGCGATCATGTCATACCTAGATTATGGTAATATGATACAGTTAAGTATATTATATATATAATATATATATATAATATATATATTATATATATATATTATTTAATATGTATATAATATATATAAGTATATATATAATATATACTTTTTGTAATAGTACACACACACACACCCCACCACACACACACCACACACACACACACACACACACACACACACACACACACACACACACACACTGTATTTTATATATGTATATATATATATATATATATATATATATATATATTATATATATATATATAATACAGACACTTTATTTGATATAATTAAGACACTTGGTCTTTCCAAATTTTGTTAATAAATCATTCACTTAACGTCCAGACCTTGATCAAATATATCATAAAATCTCCAATTTTTAATTTAGAGAAAACGAAAACGTCTTTAATTTCACAGAAAATTGGGAAAAATAACATGGGATACTTTTTTCTTGTGAAACGAATTTTAAAATTTGTTGTTTATTATTGATTAAAAATTACTTATCATTATCATTATTATCATTATTATGGTGATGATGGTTATGATGAGGATAATGACAATAATGATAATTATAATAAAAATAATAATAATAATAATAATAATAATAATAATAATAATAAAAAAAATAAAAACAATAACAAAAATGATAATAATAATAATGATAATGATAATGCTAATGCTAATGCTAATGCTAATGCTAATGATGATGATGATGATGATGGATGATAATGATGATGATGATGATGATGATGATGATGATGATGATGATGATGATGATAATAGTAATAATAATAATAATGATAATAATAATAATACTAATAATAATGATAATAATAATAATAATAATAAAAAATAATAATAATGCTACGCCAGTGGGTCTTTGTCTCTGTGCGAAACATGTGTTAACATGAAAAGGATGACCTGGGCATGTGTTAACATGAAGGGACCTGGACAAACATGACGCAACTGGCTGTGAGCGGAGGAGAGGAACAAGCCAAGAGACGCGGTTGGGTGTGCTGCTCCTGTGAAGACCTCGTGTGTGCCCTTGTGACCTGATAAACTTTGTGTTGCCCTGTTATAAGCTGTATGGTGCAGTGTGACATGATGGTTTCCCCTGTATTGTGCCTATAGAAAAAGTGTAGGGGTAAATAAAGGAAAGACTGTCATTTTGTAATTTATTTGGTGCCCTGCCTCGCCACTTGGCGTTTCCCCTCGTGGAGTTCTGGGACGCTGTGGTGTTCGGTGCCTCTTGGAGCTGTTCCGTGTTCACGACCCTGTGGATAGCACGCCGTCTGCCTAGCCTGCCTTGTGTTGGTGGCTGAGAGACGAGGCGGCTGGCGTGGAGTGGGATTTGTGATATTTGATCAGTGAGACGAGCCGATTCAATATGTCGTCCAAAGATGGCGGCAGCCATGTGGGAGAGGAGGCTATGACTGAGGCAGGCACGAGTGAGGTGAAGCCGAGCCAGATGGACCTGATCACTGCCATGCTGGCCGGTATGAGGGAGGAAATGGCACAGAGCGCACGCGAGCAGGCGCACCATCTCGTCGAGATGCAGGCAAGGAAGGCAGAGGAACAGTTCTGCCAACTTGTTGAGGTGCTACAGAGCAATCTTGCATCTGTGAAGATGGAAACTCAGCAGTAAACCGACAAGGCCTGAAAACAGCGTGAGAGGAACTGATGGAGGAGGTGCAGACTCTAAAGGGGCCCGAGGTTCGGGCCTGAGGGAGGAAGTGAAGGGGGAAAGGCGGCGTCATGAGGTAGTAACATGAAAGCAGAAAAGGCAGATGAGGTTCTGGCAACAGATGCCAGAGTGTCAGATTACTGGGGTCTCCCTGGGGTCCGTGGCGGGAAAACCCCGGGCCTCGCTGCGTCGTTGTCGGACCCAGTGGTCGCTGCAGAAGGCTGGGGAACCGCCCCCTTTGGGTATAGGTGGCGGCAAACTCGGACCCGGGTTTCAACCCCCCTCGTTGCCTCCCTCACCCCCTTCCTCCCCCCGGGCGTGTTAGTTCATGGCAAAACGTTCTCCAACCGCAGCCCCTCGGCCTCCAGACATTCTGTGAAGCGTAAGCCAGCTGAGTACGACGGGAAGGTGGCCTGGGAGGCATATGTCGCCCAATTTGAAATGCTGGCATCTGCCCAGGGCTGGAGCCAGGAAGAGAAGGCCCTGCAGCTGGTAACAGCGCTAAGGGGCCCCACGGTGGAAGTGTTGGGGCATCTGCCGCCATCCCAACATACCTCTTACACCAGCATGGCAGAGGCTTTGAAACGCCGTTTCGGGCACCACCACCAAGCCGAGGTATATCAGGCCCACTTGAAGAAGCGGACTCATGAGCGTGGCGAGACACTTTCCCAGCTGGCGCAGGATGTGGAGGCGCTGGTAAGGAGGTCGTACCCTGCGGCTGCGGAAGAGAGGATTGTAGTCCTGGCCCGCGATTTCTTTGTTGACGCTTTGCAGGAGCTGCAAATCTGAGGACCTGCAGGTGGTGCTGGCGAGGGCCTTGGAGTTCGAGGCATTCCTGAAGGCAACCAGTGGCCTAGGGCCAGCTGCTCAGCCCCGCCGTGACCTCCGGGGCCATAAGGCTAAAGTGGAGAAGGTAGCATTGAGGAAGGTGAGCCTGAGCACTTTCCAAGGCTTGTGTTGGGGCTGCGGAGAGATAGGGCACAGACGTAGTCGGTGTCGGAGGGAGTGGAGAACACGTCCTCTCAACCGGACGGATTCTGATGCCTTCCAGCAGCGCTGCAAGGACTGTGGCAGGTATGGTCACCATCAGAGCGCATGTCCTAAGGCTAAGGAAGTGGTACAGGCGGAAAACTCTGGAGAAGGGGGCCGAAACCCAGCTGTCCTCAGTTCCCGGGCCCCGACTTGGGTAAGCTGCCATCGAACCAGCACGATGCAGGTGGAGGGCTCAATAGAGGGGAAAAGCCATGCCGCCTGACAGTGGACACTGGGCTGAGAAGACCCTAGTGCGGCCTTATGTTGGCCACTATGCAACTTCCAGACGCACCACAGAGACTGTGTGGTGTCACAGGGCATTGTGTGCAGCTCAAGGGGCCAGTGGAGACTCGTATTGGCGTGGGCAGCACGGTTCAGCGGCTGCCGGTGTATGTGGCCGATCTGGACGAGCACTGCTTGCTGGGCCTTGACTACCTGACGCAGAGTAAGGTGTGTGTCGACCTTGGACGGAAGCTGGTGAGGGTGCACGGTGAAGATGTGCCCTTGCTTCCAAAGGTTGGCTGCGCAGAGCTGAGCGACTGCACCTTGCCCCCAGGACAGAGTCTAGAATCCGGTGTCGACTGTCAAGAGTGATGCGTGGAGTAGAGGGCCTCGTGGAGCTCATCCAAAACCTGCAATTGGCTGATGGCGTAGCGGTTGGGCGGAGCCTTGTTGGGACCAGGGGAAAGGGGTTAGTTACAGAGTTGGTAGCCAACATCTCCGATAAGGCCCAGAAGGTGCCAGCTGGTGCAAAGCTGGGCACTTGTGAGGAAGTGGAGCGTCCAGAAGAGTCGTCGGGGAGCGAGGAGTTGGTTGGTGTGGGGCCGTTGCCTGACTTCCTCGAGGACTTGGCGCACCGGAGCGCCGCTAACCTGACGGAAGCACAGACAGAGAAGATGTGTCACACCCTGTCTCAGTATGCAGATGTGTTTAGCAGGGGTGACTTGGACCTGGGCCGCACAGGATTGGTGAAGCACCGCATTAACACCAGAAGTAGTTTGCCCATCAAGAGCCCCCCCCCGACGTATTGCACCAACCAGGCGAGAAGAGATGCAGTGCACTGTCAATGAACTGGCGGCACAAGGCATGATTGAACGGTCAGACAGTCCATGGTCATCAGCGGTTTGTCTGGGGAAGAAAAAAGGAAAGGCACACAACGCTTCTGTGTGGACTACCGGGCGCTGAAGACATGACTACAAGGACTCATACCCATTGCCAAGAATTGATGACACACTCGATGCATTGGTGGGGGCCCGGTGGTTCTCCACACTCGACCTTTAAGTCGGGTTATCACCAGGTGGAGATGGCAGAAGAGGACAAGCCAAAGACTGCCTTTTCCTTCAGGCAAGGCCTGTGGCAATTCAACTTCATGCCCTTTGGTCTCTGCAATGTCCCGGTTGTTTCGAGCGTCTGATGGAGAGGGTATTTGGGTGGCCCGCAGTGGAAGACGGGCTTGTCTACATTGATGATGTCATCGTCTTCGGGAGCACCTTCGAGAGTTGGAGCGGCTGGGGAAGTACTACAGCAGTTGGGGGAAGGCCATCCTCAAACTCCGCCCCAAGAAATGCTCGATGTTCCAGCATGAGTGCCATTTCGGGGCATGTAGTCAGTCAAGACGGTTGTGGCACCGACCCACAGAAGGTGGCGGTGGTGGAGAAAATGGCCAGTTCCTACCAATGTGGCGGAAGTCAGGAGCTACCTGGGCCTGTGCACATACTACCGCCGCTTTGTACAGGACTTTGCCAGTGTAGCGGCTCCTCTCCACCGACTTACACGAAAAGGGGAATGCTTCCAGTGGGACGAGGCGTGTCAGTCTGCATTTGACAACCTGAAGAAGGCCCTGGTGGAAGCATCGGTCTTGCCCTATCCGGACCCGAAGCTCCCTTACCTGTTGGACACTGACGCTAGTGCGGAAGGCATCAGGGCAGTTTTGTCACAGATAAAGGACGGGAAGGAGTATGTCGTGGCCTACTACAGTGCCAAGTTCAGCAGGCCGAGGACGGGGCAACTATTGTGTGACAAGGAAAGAGTTGCTGGCGGAGGTGAAGAGTCTCGAGCACTTTCACCCATACCTCTACGGTGCCGAGTTCACCATCCAGACTGACCATGCTGCGCTACAGTGGTTAAAGTCGCTGAAGGTAGCACAGGGTCAGCTGGCAAGGTGGTTAGGGCGCCTTGAACAGTACAACTACCACATCTTCCACCGCCCGGGTGTGTCCCCTTGCAACGCTGACAGCCTGAGTCGACGCCCATGTGAGGCTAGTTTCTCACAACTGTGTCCGAAGGACTCTGATCCTGTGTGCCTCCGTCTGCAGGTGCTGGAATGCGCCACTAAGGGGATGATGAGTGGGGTAAGGCACACGTGAGGACTCTGACCTTGCTCCCATTGCCCAGTGGCTTGAGGCTCTCAGTGGACGCCCCAGTTGGAGGCCGTGGCTGCGGAAGCCCACCCCAAAATGTCTGGTGGACCAGTGGAAACATTACGAGTGGATCAAAGCGGTTGTTAGTGAAGCGGTGGGTGCAGTTGAGTGAAGTGGGGCAGAGACACATGGGTATTGTAGTACCCGAGCCATGCGTGTGAGTTGCTGAGGGAATTACATGCCGTGTTACCAGTGGCACTTGGGCGAGAAAAGATCCCGAGCCGTCTCCGTCAACGCTTCTACTGGTGGGCATGAGAAGGACGTGTCTGAAATGGGTAGAGCATGTGATGTGTGCAGTGCAAA
Organism: Penaeus monodon; assembly: GCF_015228065.2. Taxonomy (NCBI): domain Eukaryota; kingdom Metazoa; phylum Arthropoda; class Malacostraca; order Decapoda; family Penaeidae; genus Penaeus; species Penaeus monodon. Next base: position 50,981,433 of record NC_051391.1, read on the forward strand.
GAAGGGCCCCGCTAGAAAGAACCGTGCCCGTTACAGGTGTACTGTGGGGAGCACCCATGGAACGGATGGCAATAGACATTGCTGGTCCGCCGCCTCTCACGCCACAAGGAAACCAATAATCTGTGTGGTAATGGACTATTTCTCAAAGTGGCCTGGGGGATATGCATACCCCAAACCCCGAGGCCGAGACCGTGGCTGGGTGTTAGTGAATGAATTCATTACCCGTTTTGGTGTGCCTCTGAACTGCACATCTGACCAAGGCCGTGAGTTTGAGTCACGAGTGTTCCGTGAGTGTTGCGAGCTGTTAGGGTGCGCAAGACACGGACGACACCCCTCCATCCACAGTCCGATGGTATGGTGGAGCGGTTTAACCGTACCCTTGCTCAACAGTTAGCCAAATTTTTGCAGGGAAAGTCAGGAAGACTGGGACGTCAAGCTGCCCGCCATGCTCATGGCCTACCGGTCTACTGTGCATGAGGTAACAGGCTTCACACCTGCCCGACTCATGTTTTGGGTGTGAGCTCAGGCTACCCGTGGATTTGGCCACAGGGCGGCCACCCGACGTGAACTTGCCAACTGTCACATCCAGCTATGCAGTGGCACTGCAGGATAACCGGCGGAGGTGCACCGAAAGGGGTGCGTGGCAAGCTCAAGGTAGCGGCCATGCCATGAAGGAGACCTATGGACCGGGGCATGAGGGAAGTGAGGTACAACATAGGTGACAGAGTGTGGGTGCATAAAACCCCTGTCGGAAGCGAGGGGTCTCGCCGAAGCTACAGAGCCCCGGGAAGGGCCATACACAGTGGTAGCAGCCCTCTCTGATGTCACCTATCGAATTCGCAGAGGGCGAAAACGACCGTTGTTGTCCACGCGGGGCCGGCTGTGGCGTTTCCATGGGGCCAGGAAGCACTCCTGGGGGGCCCTGGTGAAAAAGAAGATGACGTTAGCCCCAGTAGCGCGTGAGGATGGCAGACGCTGACCGGATGAGGACGAGCATTTGGACGGTGAGGGCGATGCAACAGACGTCAATGGTGACCATGAGCCAGGTCTTGGAGCAGGAGATACCCGGGCTGGGTGCCACTGCCAATCTACCGCCGCCAAAACCTCCTCCAGAGCGACCCCAGCGAGAGCGAAGAAAGCCGCGCTGGATGAAAAGATTTTTGTGTTTCTGAGAATTGATTTACAATTACGGTACTTTTTTTTGAAAGAATTTTGTTTGTTCCTGAGGGCTAATTTATGTAAATTTTTTTTATTGTGTTTCCATGTTTAGGTATGTCAGAGCAAAAGGTCGTCTGCTTGATAGGGGGGATAGTGCTTCGCCAGTGGGTCTTTGTCTCTGTGCGAAACATGTGTTAACACGAAAAAGGATAACCTGGGGATGTGTTAACATGAAGGGACCTGGGCAAACATGACGCAACTGGCTGTGAGTGGAGGAGCGGAGGAACAAGCCAAGAGACACGGTTGGGGTGGAGCTGCTCCTGTGAAGACCTCGTGTGTCCCTTGTGACCTGATAAAAATTTGTGTTGCCCCGTTATAAGCTGTATGGTGCAGTGTGACATGATGGTTTCCCCCTGTATTGTGCCTATAGAAAAGTGTACGGGTAAATAAAGGAAAGACTGTCATTTTGTGTTTATTTGGTGCCCTGCCTCGCCACTTGGCGTTTCCCCTCGTGGAGTTCTGGGACGCTGTGGTGTCCGGTGCCTCTTGGAGCTGTTCAGTGTTCACGACCTGTGAATAGCCGCCGTCTGCCTAGCGCCTTTGTTGGTGGCTGAGAGACGAGGCGGCTGGCGTAACAATAACAATAATAGTAATAATAATAATAATAATAATAATAATAATAATAATAATAATCATCATCATCAATAATCATCATCATCATCATCATCATCATCATCATCATCATCATCATCATCATAAAAATAATAATAATGATGATAACAATAATAACGATAATAAAAAAAATATATTATGATGAATAAATGATAAAATGATAATAATTGTATTGATAGTAATGAAGATAAAGATAAGATAATAATGATACTACTAATAATGATGATAATAATGACAAAAAAAAAGAAAAAAAAGAGGATAATGGTAAT
>NC_051391.1:50983631-50986131 GCF_015228065.2 Penaeus monodon
GAAAACCAATATGTACACCATAGTTTTTTCCATGGTAAATGTATATATATATATATTTATATTTTTGTTGAAGTCAATCTCTCTGTTGATCATTAATGTCTCTTGCTGTATTGCTAATTAGTTAACCTTAGATGATGTTGGGACCAAATGTTTATGTGTGACAAATCGTACCATATGGGATCCAGTTTTCGAATTACATAGATGGTCCCTTGTTATCAGCCACATGAGAAAATGTTAACTGTATTCTTGTAAGCAAGATTTATTTTCTCTATATTTCTCATCGTTCTTAATACACGATTTAATTATGTTATTGGTGTTGCATTCTGAACATTATTGTTTAAGATAAAAAAGCGTCTTCTTTGTAAATATCTTTAGTAATGTATTACGTTGTAGCAATGTTGATTTTTGCAATAGCCAAGTTGCTGTTATCTAGTATTCTTGTCTCTGACTGAGCATATGACGTTAAATTTCAGCCTTAAAATTTTAAAAAAATAAATAAAAAAAATAAAATAAATATATATTAAAGAAATACAATCTAAACAAAACTGATCAACGGAAAAAAAACAGCATACAGAAAATATTCCCAAATTACATTCAATACTCGTTTTATTTTCATGAATTAGCGAGTTAGAATATTGTATAACGAAGTTCACGCGCAAATGTGCCTAAAAATTCACAAAGTGCCAAAGACGCTTGTCATACAAAGCGAAGGGAATGTGCAATACATTTTTTGGTGAATGTGTAGAATATTGTTATTTTATTTTAATAAACTTCTAATTTTAGAATTTTTTCCTTGCTACCTAGAGACTAATTGGATGTAGTATACATCCATATATATATGTATGTGTATATGTATTATATATATATATATATAAATATATATATATATATATATATATATATATATATATATATATATGTATATATATGTATATTATATGTATATATATAATGTGTATATATATATATATATATATATTATATATATATATATATATATCTATATATATTGTGTGTGTGTGTGTGGTGTGTATATATGTGTGTACACACACATATACTATTGTATACACACACACAGACATATTGTACACATACACATACCAGACTATATATATATAATATATATATATATATATTATATAATATATACATATAATATACATTATAATATTATCATATATATATATATATATATATATATATAATATATTATATATAATATACATATATATATATATTACCACAACCATATACCACGCACGCACCCACATATGTATAACTATATAGTAAAAGAGACAGAGAGACAGATAAGAAGACAGATGGATAATAGACAGATAAAGAGACAGGTGGGTGAATAGATAGTTGATAGACAATGTCCTTAAGTATTACTTACCCATGGAACCCTAACTGTCTCTAATGTCGAGTAGACACCTTTTCAAACAAAGATTCATATTAATTTCTAACGTAAGTCGGAAAGTTTCGTACAGTGTCTATAATCACTTTATCTTCTTTTACTTGATTAGAAACGTGGTGCTTAGAGGATACTAACTGAGGGTATACTTTGAGTATATCAGCTTAACAAGTTCCTTTGACTGGGTATTCAGTTCATTTATCGACAGTTAATGAGTTTAGCGCGTTATGATCCCTAGTCATGTGTAAAATAAATATCTAAACATGTCAGATACATAAACACATATACAATAAGGTGTACATAAAGATGAACAGGAAAACAGCCACAGTAAGAAATGAAACTAAATTGTGACGTTTCGAACTCTTTGCGAGTTCCTCTTCAGACGAATAATAAACCGAAATGGGTATAGGAAAGAATTTGGACAAGAATATATATGGGGAGAGACAGAACGAACAAGAGCTGATTCAGGATTCAGGATATGATATCATGTAGACACATACACCTAAAGATTAATATAAGTCGTTACTACGTGCATGTATTCATCTATAATAATTAATTCAATCAGCTTTTATCGGTATCATATCTTTTTTATTTCATTATATATCCATTATATCAACTTTTTTTTTTTTTTTTTTTTCTTAAAAAAAAAAAAAAAAATATATAATGGATTATTAAAAATAAAAATTAATAAAAAATTTTAAAAAAAAAAAGGATGAGTTTTAAAAAAAAATTATTATGAAATAATAAATGAAAAAGTAGTAACGACTTTATATTAATCTTTAGGTGTATGTGTCTAAGATATCATATCCTAAAAATCAGCTCTTGTTCGTTCTGTCTCTCCCCCCATATATATTTTTGCCCAAATTTTTTCCCTTTACCCCCATTTCGGTTTATTTTGTTGAAGGGGAATCGCAAAGAGTTCAAAAATCACAATTTGTTTCTTTTTCTTACGGGCTGTTTTCCTTTCCCTTTTTATGTACACCTTTTTGATATGTTTTATGTATTGACATGTTTAGATATTTTTTTTTACACATGATAGGGATCATAACGCGCTAAACTCATAAAAAGCAAAAGAAAAATGAATACCCA
>NC_051391.1:50991131-51013631 GCF_015228065.2 Penaeus monodon
AGGAGGCCCTCAGAAGCAAGGCTGGAGGTCCTGGCCACGGGAGAGGGAGGAGAACCTGACGGGGGAGGAGCCCTGGTGGACCGTCACGCCCCTCAGGCACCCGACGAAGGCACTGAGGAAGTGCCCGTCGGTGCCAGATGACACGGTAGTGCCAGGAGGGAAGCCGCCTGTTGAGGGGGAAATTTTGGGGATGAAAAGTCAGCTTAATAAGTCTGTCAAATGCTATCATTATTATCATTTTATTTACTTGTTATTATTATTTTATTCATCTTTATTATTATCTTTATTTATTATTATCATTATTAATTATTATTATTTCCTTTTAGGGGGTTCTCAAGATTGCTCTGTATTATACATATTATCATGTTCATATATCGTATCAATTGCACGCGCGTTCTCAGACAAATTGACACCCAGAAAATGTGTTTATGTAAATGTTTTGTCAGCTGTAGTGCATTAACAAGAACATGTTTATGTTTACGTTACAGACGAAAAGTTCAAATTAACCAAACGTTTATTCAACGCATTTTCAGTTCTCGAGAACACCTTTAGACACGCATATCTTCATGTACCTCTGTCATTTTCACATTTATTGTCGTGTTATATCGTGAGGTGCTTTTAAAACACACTATGCATGACTTTACTTCTTTTTTTTATTCGGTTTCACGCATAACACTGATGCGGAACATGATTAGCCTTACATCCATGTAACGAAGGGACCTTATTGTAAAATGCAAAAAAAAAAAAATAAAAAAAATAATAATAAAAAAAATAAATATGAATGTAAATAATATGTAAAAATAAATAAGATAAATAAAATTCAATTAATAAATAAAGTAAATAAAACGTATATAAATAAATGAAAAAAGAAAGAAAAAAAGAAAAAGAAAAAAAAAAAAAAAGAAGAGACTAAAAAAAATATATATATATATATATATATATATATATATATATATATATATATATATATATAAGTACGAAAGAGAATGAATATTTCCAGAAAGGATGATCTTGCTGTTTTCATGTCATCCGATAAAGACTTATTATGTATTCTCTTTCATTTTATTTATCCATTTTATTTGTTTCATTTATTCATTCTCCTTTATATCTCTTCTTCGCGTGATACGGAAACCCGGAAAAAAGGATAAATACCAAAATAAGTAATAAATAATAACAAATAACAAAAGAATAACAAATAACAAAATAAATAAGAAATATAAACAAAATAAATAACAAAAGAATAACTAAATAACAAAATAATGAATAACTAATAAATAAAAACAGTAAATAATAAACAAGAGAATAACAAATAAATAACAAATAATAAAAAAAAAAAAAAAAAAAAAAAAAAACAGGTATCGAATGCCACAACGACAACCCCCTCCCCTCCCCTCCTCCCTCCCCCCTCCCCCTCCCTCCCTCCTCCCTCCGCCCCCCCTCCCTCCCCTCCTCCCCCCCGAAAACCCACACACTCACCCACGTAGACAACCCCATCGCGGTCGTTGAGTTGCGAGAAGGTGCCCGGACTCCGCGCCTTGTGGGGACGCCCATCCAGGAACGCCGTCACCACCGCCCCCGCCCGCGTCACCACCAGGCTGTGCCAAGACCCGTCCGTCACGCGTTCTTGTGGGGGGGGGGGGGAGGAGTTAGAAGGGCGGTTAAGCGTTAGGGAGGGTGTAGAAGGGTGTTTGTTAGAGCTGCTGTTGGTCGAGGAGGATTATCTTCGGTTGGTTGTTGCGGGGGTGGGAATGCGTATGTCGTATGTGTGGGGGTATCTGGTTTGTTTTGTTTGGGGGGTACGTTGTTCATCTGGTGAGTAAATTAAATCTAGAACAGGGGTTTTGTCTGGAAATAATTAGTTTTTTTTTTTTGTCAATATGCAAGCAATAAAATTTTATTGTTGTTTCGTAAAACTGGTACGTCTAAAGGAGCATAGCTGTAAAGGTCGAAAGGAAGTGGTATCTTATACACGTTCGGATCCTAGACCTGGTGACTCACGTACAGTGCACGCGGGCGCACACACACACACACACACACACCCTTTGGAGCCTTTTACTTACCTTCTACCTGTAGTTGGCCGACTCCATCTCCGCCCAAATGCCACACAACTTTCACCCGCCCACCTGCTACGCCCACGCCAAGGAAATCCTCAACGGGAGCGTCGGGCTGAAAAAAAAATCCGATTTTTACTGCGAAATTTACGAAAACCTGATATCCCAGTTAACAGCACGTCAAAACTCATATCACAAGATATCAAAACGCGAAAATTTTAACGAGGAGGTATTAGTCACTCCAGAACCCACCTGTCCTCGCCACAGCATGAGTCAGTCCGTGGGGCGCGGCCGTGGAGAAGTTGAGAGCGAAGGAATCCCGGTGGGGCACGGGGCTTCCGAACGGCCCCTGGGGTACAACGGCGAAGCTCCGCCCGCTGAACTTCAGGGCCGAAACTTCCGCTCCTTCAGGCCATCGTAAAGGAAGTACTTCAGGAATTTGGCTGAATTTATGATCTCTCGTTTATGAATAATGATTCAGTGGTGCTTTGTTTTGCTATGCTTTGTGGATATGAGTGCTTCTTATCAATGAAATGGGCATAGTGATGAAAATACGGTGGTGACAGAAATACGTTAACGATGATGAATGATTAATATCATTATTATTGTCATTCTTACTAGTTTTATTGTCGTAATGATCATGGTTATACATAATCACGCCATTATCATATATATAAAATTATCAAAACTGCTCGCCTCCATCGCCTAGTCATTACGCTCTTACCAAACCCGAGATGCAAATTCAACCAAAATAAAGTTTTCTCTCTCGCACCTTTCTCGCACCGAGCGCCCACGAAACCCGGAGGACAAAGGCACTGGTACCGTGGCGACCTCTCTCCGTCTCGGCTCATGATCTGACGTCGCTTTTTCTTCTTGTTCCCGGCGCTCTCTGAAGGCACGCAGGTCCCGCCGTTGATGCAGGAGTTGTCAAGGCACGCGCGTGGGAGCTGGCATCTCGCCCCCGTGTATTCCTACAAGGAAGCTGTCTTATGTAGTTTTGTATGCCTGATTTTTTAGGTATGTGATGATTAGCGTGATTTCCAATTAAAAAATAGTAATTTCAGTTTAAAAAGTGGTAGTAATAGTATTACAGGAAGATAACTAGTAGACCGTTATAGTTTTGTAGATGCTACCTCTGTACAGCTGCAGACATACGTATCCCCTGCAGGAGTGCACGTGCCGCCGTGTAGACAGACGTGCCGCCCACACGCCGTGCCGTCGCAGTCCCCGAGACCCGCCCCTCGCAACACTTCCCCGTCGTCAGGAGCCCTCATGTCGAAGTCGTGGCCGTTGATATTGACCTGAGGATGATCACAGGAAGGTAAGACTTTCCCGTAGATTATACTATATATGTAGATTCCTTTACGACCATGCCACGGCTTTTCCCGAGACCAACTCTCCGTAATGTGATGAAAATGGTACTAAACAAAACTCTCTTTCTCTCGGACTATATTAAGCATGGAAACAGTTTTCATGTGATAAAAACGATGTTATTTAGAATGCCACGGGATCTCACCTCCCGAATGCACCCACGGAAGGGTACACGACTAGTTGTAGGGGCTATTGCTGGTGGCACGACCTCATAGTCCGGGACACCACCTGTTGATGAAAGATCGTTGAGAATAGTGAACAACGGCGGAGGATAAGATAGTATACACACACACACACACACACACACACACACACACACACACACACAAAGAAAAAAAAAGATAGGCACAAAGGCATTCAATGTCATGTAAAGTGTTTTCAATAAATAGGCACAGAGGCATTAAAAAATAGAATAAAGTGTCTTTCTAAAATAAATACAAAACACACTGAAGATAAGTTGGAAGAGTCTTTCGTATATAAGTACAGAGGCATTCAAAATAAGATAATGTCTTTCTAAGATAAGATACAAAGGCACTGAGAGTAAGATAAAAGGTCTTCAATGAATAGTACAAAGGCTTTCAAAGTAAAGTCACACAAGTTAATATCATGATGAAGTAAAGTCTGCTGTTTTTTTTTCGTCCAAGTTTTGTACAAAATGCAAAAACGTAACAAGAGGATACAGGCTGTTCTAACAGGTCGGTGAAAAATGCAAAATATACACTCTGCAATGAAGAAAAAACGAAGACTTGTACATTTTTTAGCAGTGCTAAGGAATCACATTTTCTAGACTACCTATGATAAGATAGACGGATATGTTTAACTATTTTCTACGTAAAAAAAAATAAATAAATAAAAAAGTAAAGAAAGAAAGAAAAATAAAAATGAAAAAAAAAATCAAATATATGAATAAACGAAAAAAAAAAATATTTAAAAAATATAAATGTAAATACGAAAATATAAACATAAATAACCAAAATACTAGGATCTAAATAAAAATACACAAAAAATAAACAAATAAACAGGAAAATGCAAACCACAACGAAAAAAAAAAAAAATAAATAAAACACAAAAAAAACACGACTGGCCTCACCAATGAAAACCTCCGGCTGAGTGTCGAGCATGCTGGCTTTGGTCTCTGAGGACGCTGCCGTTGTAGTGTGTCCTCGGAAGATCAGGGACCCGTCACCCCCTCGACGCGTCACCGTCACGCTCTGCCACTCCCCGGTCACTGCGGCGTCTCGCGAACGGATGAGAATCAGGCCAGGGGCGCGCCAGCCTGTAACACGAGGCGCCGCAATGTTTATTGTTGTTGTCGTTATCATTGTTATTATTTTTATGATCATCATTATTGTTTTTTTAATAATAATTATAATAATAATAATAATAATAATAGGGGAAGAGTATACTGAGGTAATGTACTGCTTTTACTAATCACTCGAAAAACCTGAAACGCTAAAACTGATGACACCTATAATACATGGTGTTTAAGGAATAGTGAAAGTGAGAAAACGAAAATGCTTGCGTATTTCTATTGGTGTTCCAATACCTCAAACTTCAATCACCCTAGGTCGCTGGTAGTGATCCGGTGTTTGATTTTAATTAGCAAATCTAAAGACAATAATAACAATAATAATAACAATAATAATAATAATAATAATAATAATAATGATAATAATAATAATTATCATTATTATTATTATTATTATCATCATCATCATCATCATCATCATCATCATCATCATCATCATCATCATCATCATCATCATCATCATCATCATCATCATCATCATTATTAATAACATTATCCTTATTTGTATTCTCATTATTCTCATTAATATTATCATTATTCTTATCAATATTATCATTATTCTTATTAATATTCTTGTTATTCTTTTTTTCTTATTATTATCATTACTATTGTTGTTATTACCACTACTACTACTATCATCATTTTTATGATAATCATCATAATCATCACCATCATGGTCCTCATCCTCATTATCATCATGGTAGTGGTGATGGTGACTGATGATGAAGATGAAGATAAAGATGAAGAAGAAGACGAAGATGGTGATGGTGATGATGAGGATAAAGATAAAGATGGTGATGAAGATGAAAATGATGATGAAGATGATGGTGAAGATGAAGATGGTGATGATGATGATGATGATGAAGAGGAAGATGGTGATGATGAAGATGGTAATGGTGAAGAGGAGAGGGATATGCAAAGATTATCGACAATTATCAACTATTCACACCCCTACCCCATTCCATTTCCTTCGTTCCTTACCCTCCCTTTCCTTTCCCCACCATCACCACCCCATTTCCACGCCATAACAACAACAACAATGCAAACGCCTCACCCAAATGATACGTAAGCTGGAGCGTCCCGTTGACGAGAGCGAGGGCCAGGAAATCTCCCGGAGACGTCCTGGGTAAGGCGAGGAACAGCAGCCCATCGCGAGTCTCCGGTTTGAAGGCCAAGGTAACCCGCGTCTCTCTCCTGATGTTGGGCGCGAGGAGGCTGAGGAAGGACCCCACGCCGGAGAAATGGGGGTCCGTGATGTTAATCGCTGGAGGAAAGGAGACGGGAGAGCGAGTGGGTAGAAGGATGCTTCAAGTGTTGTGTGTGTGTGTGTGTGTGTGTGTGTGTGTGTGTGTGTGTGTGTGTGTGTGTGTGTGTGTGTGTGTGTGTGTGTGTGTGTGTGTGTGTGTGTGATGCATGGGAGTCGATTTATTAATTTTTTCTTCCGATTTTGTTATGTATATTTTTTATGGTTGGTTTCTATGTTGTTTTATTTACTTTTCATTTGCAGAGGGACACCTCAAGTGTTTTTTAACTGCGAACTATTTTTTCGTACGTTAGTCTTACGATTTTGTTAATATCTTTTGAGTTGTTTCATGCTGCTTAATTGGCCACCAACTAGCGATCCCTACTTTGAGTCATAATGTGTCTCTGTGCGCGTGCAAGTCTATTAGAAATTATATACATAATTTCCAGGAACTAAAGGACTCAATCTAATCACATCAAACAAACTCTTGTTCACATCCTTTCGAGCACTTCTAAACCAACAACGAAGGCAGCACACTTTCCCTCTGTATATTAACACCGTTTCGAACCCTTCACTGAGCGACAACGGACACTTTCGCACTCTATACCTGAACCAATTCGAACCCATTCGCTGAACGACGATGAACACTTCCCCACTCTATATTAACACCAGTTCGAATCCCTTCTTTGAGCAAACAACGAACATTCCAGCACACTTTCCCTCTGTACATTCACACCAGTTCGAACCCTTCACTAAGTAACAACGAACATTTTCCTACTATATTCACGCCATTTCGCATTTTCACCTTTCTCGCAACGAGGTCCTGTGCGGCCGATCTGACAGAGGCAAGTGGACGAGGAATCAGGTGACGCGGCGGGCAGGCAGGAGGCTCCGGGGGCACAGGACTCTTGGCTCCCTTCGCACACGTGGCTCGGGACTCCACACCGGGGTCCTTTCCATCCGACGGTGCAGTGACACCTTCGTGGACAAAAATTTGAATTATTAACAATTAACATAATTTAATAAGTCAGTTAACACGTCATTAATAAAGCAATAAACACATCATTGCACACACCAATTAACACATTTATCACAACTATTAACATGTTATTTAGCACACCAAGTAAGACATGATTTAACAAACTAATTGACACGTAATATAACAAACTTATTAACAGATAATTTAACACACCAATTAAGATATTTAACACAACAATTAGCACGCCGATGAATAAACCAATTAAGATAAAAACACCACGTACCATATCAATTAATGCATTATTTAACACACCAATTCACATATTATTTAACATATCACACACCAATTAATAAATCCTATAACACGCCAATTAATATATTTAACACAATGTTAAAACACCAACCTAACACGCCTTGTAGCAACCCCCCATTTAAGCACAGACCTACGTACGCCCTTGGGCATGGTACGTGAACACACCTATACGTAGCGCCGACCTCGATGCATGTTCCGCCGTTTTTACAGGATTCCCTCGAGCAAACTTCCTCCCCGCACTCCCTGACGTTAGCCGCCCCCGCCACCCTCAGGGCTGTCCAAGGCCCCGAAGTCTTCCGCGCCACCCTCAGGTCGAACACGCAGCCTCGGAAACCCTCGTGGCGCCACATGTCCGCCGGCAGGTGAGTCATGTTCCAGGAGGAGTGTCCACCTGAAGGAGGGGAGATGTGGGGTGGATGGAAGAGCTGGTGGGAGGAGTTTGGATAGGAGGGGGGACGTGTGTGTGTGTGTGTGTGTGTGTGTGTGTGTGTGTGTGTGTGTGTGTGTGTGTGTGTGTGTGTGTGTGTGTGTGTGTGCTTGTGTGTGTGTGTGTGTGTGTGCTTGTGTGTGTGTGTGTGTGTGTGTGTGTGTGTGTGTGTGTGTGTGTTTGTGTGTATGCTTGTGTGTGTGTGTGTGTGTTGTGTGTGTGTGTGCATGTGCGTGTGTGCCTGTAAATCCACGATTATGAAATAAGCATCCTAAATTTTCGACCCAATACAACCACAAAAAAAAAAAAAATAAATAAAAAATAAAAAATCAAAAGACCTTAAACCAGTACCGATATAAAGCAGCTTATTCGTGTTCAGGGAAGAGAGATAGCCTGGCGATGTCGCTGTAACGTTCTTCTGCGTGTCCACCTGCAGCCACGCCTGTTTCCCCTCCCGCACCAGCAGCGCCGTGTGAGTATGCAGCCTGCCGTCCAGCGCCTCTGACGTCATCAATCGCCTGGGGCCTGTGGGAGGAAGGACAGATAAAGTTCCCTCTTCAGTCAAGGCCAAAAGTCGAAAGTTGGTGACATGTTCTAAACAGATATAGAGACACAATATTTGTTTTATAGTCCTATAGTCTTATTTTTCAAAGGATTTTTTTCTTTTTTTTCTCTCTTTTTTATGCTCTTAGTGAGTGTGATTTAATTTTAGTTTCATTTATTTCTTTGATATTTACAGAGAGAAACGTATCTTTTCTCTCCTGGAACTGCGCCTCATCTTATATACTTTCTCATACGTTTAATTCCTTATAATATTCTTTACTTCTTGATTAGTATTCTTTACGCTAATGTACTTGTAGAAATACTCAGGGAACTCTCAGACACCTCTATTATATAAAAAAAATGAGTGTCTTTTGTAAAATTCATCAGATTTATAACGAAAAGCCAATATATTTGAATCCACATCAACCAATCAAGAGCTGACGTTGACAGAGACCTCAGTACATATTTATAAACTTGAAGATTACCTTTGGCGCTAATTAGAACTCGATTCTAGTATCGTTTTTTATTTGGTTTAGGTATAAGGTATATTGCCGAGTGGAGGGCAGAAATTGTTAGCAGAAATGATGGAAATACCCATATTTCTCGCCCTAAATTGGAACTCGATATTTTCTCTCTCTCTCTCTCTCTCTCTCTCTCTCTCTCTCTCTCTCTCTCTCTCTCTCTCTCTCTCTCTCTCTCTCTCTCTTATTATTATTATTATTATAAGTATTATTTATTTAGTTAGATATAAGGTTTATTACTAGGGAAAGAAATCACTAAGTACTGATTCCAGGAAAAAAACAACAAACATACAGAAATAATAAACCATAGAATGTTTAACCAACCATTAAACCACCAAAAGGAAATATACACCATATATTAAACCATTAACCCCAGATACCCGAAAAAAAAAAAATGTGAATGTTTATTTTCCAGTCATTTTATCAACTCCGTAAAAGGGAGTTCCACCATTCACACACAAAAACAAACAAATAAATAAATAAAATAAAAACAAACATAAACATCAACACTACACCCACGGATCCGGCACTATACCTGCGCCAAGGTCCCACGTGAGCATGAGGTGACCCCGCACGAGGCTGAGTGCCAGAAAGTCCCGCGTGGCACTCCTGACACTGTTGCCAAGGTAGGCTATCAACCCCACCTGCCGCAGAGCCTGCGTCGTGAAGTGAAGTCTGAAGAAGAACGAGAAGGAGGGAGTTACTAAAAATTAAATAAACGAAGAAATATGTACTTACAGAACACAGGAAATTTATAAATGTGACATATTAAAGCTGGTTTCTTGCTGCTATGTGTACAATGATGGACATTCAAAGTAACGAACTTGCGAAAATAGCTTATAAATATAATGGCTATTGCTATTACTATTAACATTATTTTTGTTGTTAATATTAATACCATCATTATTAACATCTCCATTTTATTGTTATTATCATTATTATTATTATTATCATCATCATTATCGTTTTTATTATCATCACCATCATTATTACTAAAATCATTATCATCATCACTATCATTATTATCCACATATGACTGCCGAAACGCCTTAGATATGCAGCTCCTTGCCTCACCTCAAAGCAAGGCCGAGTGTGACGTCTTCCTCGACCCTGTAGACTGAGTACGAACTGTAACCCTCGACTGTACCAGCATAAGAGGGTCTCTCTACCACTCGTTCTGGAGGATGAGAGAAAGAGGCAGTAATTAGGAAAGAAGTGGTGGAGAGGTCAGTGAGAAGGTGAGGTCACTTTGAAGGAGTGAGGTAACTCTGAAAGAGTGAGGTCACTGTTTGAAAGAGTGAAGTCACTGTTTGAAAGAGTGAAGTCACTGTTTAAAAGTGTGAGGTCACTATCTGAAAGAGTGAGGTCACTGTTTGAGAAGATGAAGTCACTGTTTAAAAGAGTGAGGTCACTGTTTGAAAGAGTGAGGTCACTGTTTGAAAGAGTGAGGTCACTGTTTGAAAGATTGAAGTCACTGTTTGAAAGAGTGAGGTCACTGTTTGAAAGAGTGAGGTCACTGTTTGAAAGAGTGAAGTCACTGTTTGAAAGAGTGAGGTCACTGTTTGAAAGGTGAGGTCAATTTTGAGATTTTGGAGTCACTTATCGAGATTCTTAACCTTTAATACCGTGCCTCTGCTTAAGAATATGACTCTTATCCTTTTAGAAAACAAACAATAGCTTTTAAAATACCGAAACCTTGAATTAGTGATAAATACATAATGCCCTTTTTAAAAAGAAATCAAGCCCAGTTTTTGACAATTAATATTTCGTTGTCGAGTTCATATTCACTTGCAAGATATTTTCTATGGTCTTGTAGTTTAGGCCGAGAGTTTTATTTATCATTTATCTTAGTAATATCTTTATTTATTCGTACGCTTTTTGTGTAAGAACGCTTTGAAACTTTTTTTTGGGGGGGTTGAATGTCGATGGGGTTGGTAGATTTTTTTTTCTCTCTTTATTTATTTATTTACTATTATTATTATCATTAGTAGTTGTAGTAGTAGTAGTATCATCATTATCATTATTATTATTGTTGTTGTTATTATCATTATCACAATTATTATCATTTGCCCTTCATATTTTCAGAGTGTTTGGGTTTCGTTCCATCTAGCTCTCCTTTCTGCCCATTTATATTTACTAATCATCATCATTATTAGTAGTATTATCATTATTATTATCATTACTATTATTATTCCTCCGAGTTTGCATGAAAGCGTGGCGCAAGGTTTCTTCTGAACGGATGTAAAGGCCAAGATACATGAGTGAGGTCAGTGCGCGCGAACGTTCTCTGCTTCGCGTCTTTCTGTTGATAGCGCTTCCGGTAGTATATATTTTTAAGACTTTTTATTTATTTATTTATCTATTTATTTATTCATCCATTTGTTTGTTTGGTTTTATTAAAGATAGAATCGATTTTCAGGTATCTCACGATTGGTGAGAACTCTTATCAAAAATATTATAGTCATAAATATTGACAAAACCTAAAGAATATATACACACACACACACACACACTACCTTTCCCTTCACGAAACCATAAAATCCCCACCCTACCCCCCTTCTGCGCCACTGCTTCCTTCCTCCCCCCTCACCCTACCTCCCAACCCTCCCACCCCCCCCCCCAAAAAAAAAAAAGAAAACGGAACCCAAATTCAAAAATTCAAAAAAAAACTCGAAGAAGAAGAAAATAATAGCGTCGCACCCAGTTCGCAGTAGAGGCCGTGGCGGTGCGGGGGACAAATACACAGGGGATTCGGGCGGAGGACGCTTGTCACGCACTGGCCGCTGTGACAAGGCGACCCCCCGGTACACTCAGCACGCTCGCACAGTTCACCATGGTACCTGCAGAGAGAGATAATTAAATAGAGGATTCGGTAGAGATTAATTAAATAGAGGATTCGGTAGAAATTAATTAATAGAGGATTCGGTAGAAATTAATTAAATGGAGGATTCGGTAGAAATTAATTCGTAGAGGATTCGGTAGAAATTAATAGAGGATTTGGTAGAAATTAATTAAATTGGCAGAAATTGAGTAGAGATTAAGCGGAGGGTTGGAGGAATGAACTAGTGGAATCGGTAGAAATTAATCAAACTGGAAGAAAATGAGTAGAGATTAAACGGAGGATTGGAGGAATCGGTAGAAATTTAATCAATTTGGCGGAAATTAAATGGAGGAAGAATTAAATAGGAGAATGGCGGGAATTAAATGAAGGAATCGGTAGAAATTAATTAAATTGAAAGAAATTGATTAGAGATTAAGCGGAGGATTGGAGGAATTAAATAGAGGAATCGGTAGAAATTAATTAATTTGGCAGAAATTGAGTAGAAATTAAATGGAGGAAGAAGTAAACAGGAAAATAGCGGGAATTAACTAGAGGAATCGGTAGATATTAATTAAATTGGAAATAATGAAGTAAGGTTTGTTAGAAATTAATGAAAGGGAGAAAATTAAATAGAGAATAAGATGCCATTATTGAGGATTGCAAGAAGTTAAACAGAGGATTGAAATGAATTAAATAGGTTTATAACAGATTGTACAGAAAATTTGTTGTAATACAATTAAAGTATTGGAAGAAATTAAACAAAATAATAGTAGAAATTATATAGAGACAGATGATAGGATAAAAAAAAAAAAAAAAGATAAACAGTGATTTCAGTAATAACAAAAAATAACGGAAATTAAATGTTGGATTAAGAAAAGATTAAATAAAAAGATCATAATAAATTAAATCGGGGGTTGAAAGAAATGAAATAAAATGCTGAAAGAAATTAAATCGAGATGTATGAAGAAGAGAGAATGAAAGAAAATAAACAGAGGAAGCACAGGAAAGGGAAATGACATAGATGAATAAACGGTATAGAGGAATAAAGAGAAAGAAAATAAACAGAGGAAGCACAAGAAAGGGAAATAACATAGATGAATAAACAGAATAAAGGAATAAAGAGAATGAAATGAAATAAATAGAGGAAGCACAGGAAAGGGAAACGATATAAATTAAATAAAAAAAAACAGAGAGACAGAGAACGACTAAAATTAAATGGACTGAAAGAATAAAGAACAGAAGAAGAAAGAAGGCGAATAATTAAATATAGAACAGGTCGAAATTAAATAGGAAAATGAAAATAAATAAATAAATAAATAAAAATAAGAAAAAACAATAACAACGTAAGGAACAGGAAGCAGGGCATAAAAATGAAGTAGTAGAAAGAAAATAAGAGAAAAGTTGAACATAATAAAAAAATAAATAAATAAATGATGAAATTACATAAAAGTTATCAAATACGATAAGCACGAAAATAACTTCTGATATAAACAAACTACACACACGCACACCCTCCCTCCACACACACACACACACACACACACACACACACACACACACACCCTCCCTCCACACACACACACACACACACACACACACAAACACACACACACACACACACCACCCTCCCCACACACACACACACACACACAACACCCCCCTCCAAACACCCACACCACACCACACAACACAAGACACACACCACAACACACACACAAAACACACACACACACACACACACACCTCCCTCCACACACACACACACCCCTCCACACACACACACACACACACACACACACACACACACACCTCTACCCCCCCCCCCCACACACACACATCCCCCCTCCCTCCCACCCTCCACATCCACCCTAACCCCCCCCACCCCACATCCCCCCACCCTTCCCCACCCCACATCCCCCCACCCTTCCCCACCCCACATCCCCCACCCTTCTCCACCCCTCCCACCCAGCCTCTCCTCAAACGCAAAGGCTTACCCGGGGGGACAGTTACAAGACCAGACCGCAGGCCCCGGCACGCAGAGCCCGCCGTTCAGACACGACCCGGCAGGACACAGCGCCGTTCCGCACTCTTGCACGCCCTCGCCCCCCACGCCCTCCACCCACGCGTCGATCTCACGCCCGTTTACCTGGGGATCAGACAAGTTTGAAGGATTTTTATTCTTTTATTATTATTTGTTATTATTATTATTATTATTATTATTATTTGTTATTATTATTATTATCATTATTATTATTATTATTTATTATTATTATTATAACCTGTGGGAGCGGTTGTTTTCAATTTTTTTTTATTGTATGAGCAGTATTTTTTTAAAGGATCTGTAAAAAAAACAAAAACAAAAAAACAAAAAAAAACATAGAAACCACGTCCATCCAAACAAAAGCAAAAACAAACACGCGAGGACAAGAAAACAACAACAAAAAAACAACACAAACCACAGCAACAAACACCAACAAAAACAAACAACACCAACCCAGCCACAAACAAACAAAGCAAACAACAGACAAACTCCTCCACCCATCAAACAAACAAACACACAAACCTCCCCCTAGTCACACAACACACAAACAAACAAACATCCCCAAACAAACACAAAACAAACAACACAACCAAACAAACCAAACAACACCACGCATCCAACCAAACAAACGCAAACAAACACGCAAACAAACGCATCCATCCATCCACCAAAACAAACAAACAAACACGTACAAACAACGACATCCATCCAAACAAACAAACACACACGTTCAAACATCGCCATCCATCCACCCAAACAAATACAAACAAACACAAACAAATGCATCCACCCAAACAGACTCCTGCACCTCCAGGATAGACACACAGCAAACAAACAAACAAACACGCACAAACATCGCCAACCAACCACCCAAACAAATACAAACAAACGCATCCATCCAAACAAACAAACAGACAAACACGTACAAACATCGCCATCCACCCACCCAAACAAACAAACAAACACAAACAAACGCATCCACCCAACCAAACAAATACAAACAAACGCATCCACCCAACCAAACAAACACAAACAAACGCATCCACCCACCCACCCACCCAAACCCAACCATCCAGACTCCCGCACCTCCAGGATGGACACGCAGCCCTGCAGGCGCGGCAGGAACCCCGCCTTGACCACCAGGGGGGAGGAGTAGGAGGAGGGGAGTCCCCCGAGGTACACGTGACCCAGACGGACGGAGGCGGTGGATGACCTCTGCTCGCTGTAGATGGGTGACGTGTCGTTGACCTGGAATCGGGCGGGGGGTCAGAGTTTGTATTGGAGGGGTGGGGGGGGGAGAGGGGAGGGAGGGAGGGAGGGAGAGAGAGAAAGAAAGAGAGAGGGAGCGAGGAGGGAGAGGGAGAGAGAGAGAGAGAGAAAGAGAGAAGATGAAGAGGAGAGAGAGAGAGAAGAGAGAGAGAGAAGAGAAATGAGAGAGAGAGAGGGGAACGAGGAGGGAGAGAAGAAGAAGAGAAAGAAATGAGAGAGATGAGTATACAGGAAGAAATACATATTCAGAAAGAAAAGAGAGGAGAGAGAGAGAGAGAGAGAGAGAGAGAGAGAGAGAGAGAGAGAGAGAGAGAGAGAGAGAGAGAGAGAGAGAGGAACACACACACACAGAAGACAGAGAGAGAGAGAGAGAGAGAGAGAGAGAGAGAGAGAGAGAGAGAGAGAGAAGTGCCTTATGAGAAAGTCTTTTTAATGCAAATAGAGGATTTGATGATGATTCTGACGATAGCAGGTTGTAACAGGAAGTAAGTTAATGGCGATGATTTTATGAAGAAAATGAGCTCATAATGATAAAAACAACAGCTTGATAGTTACAAGAAAGTTAAAAATTCACAAGGACAACGTAATGACAGTGACGAGAAAGAAGTTAATGTGAACAGAAATTTGTGACATTAATACCAGGGTAAGTAAATGATAGGGAAGTTAATATCGACATGTTAATTCAAACATGAATAATACGAGAGAATTAATGAACAGACAATCTGCTGAACAATAACGAGAGAAGTAACAAGTAACGAAATAAATAACAGAGGAAAAGTGTTCATAAATCATTTAACAATAAAAGGGAATTTATATGTGAATATCACTCAGGGTGGATTATATGAAATAAAGAAAAGAGGAGATTTAAATAGAGAGAGACGAAAAAAACGGGAGGGCCTGGCGAAAGAATAACAGATGAGAGGAGGAGAGTGTGTGGAGAGAGAGAGAGAGAGAGAGAGAGAGAGAGACACTGAGACATCACCAAAGAGATGACAATGATAATGGCAAACAGCAAACAGATCGTGCATGGCAAAAGGACAGTGACACGAGCGAAGTCAGAGGGAGATGACATATGGCAAAAAAATCACCTGCAAAGACGCGCTGCATTTGCCAGCTCCCCACGGCACGTCTGGTTCATATGGCGTCCACCACATCCTGCAGGATATTGCGTCATCAGTCGGTTATCAACTTAGAGTAATACGCGGTTATATAATGAGCATATCTGTGTGTGTGGGGTGGGGTGGGGGATATGTGTGTGTGGTGGTGGGTTGGGGTGTATGTGGATGTGTGTGTGAGGTGTGTGTGTGTGTGTGTGTGTGTGTGTGCAAACTTATGTATAAACGATTCTGAATACATAAAAGATATACAGACACAGAAAACTTTGGCACACGCGAGCACACACACACACACACACACAACACTTACGCTCATTAATATATATATATATATATATATATATATATATATATATATATATATATATATATATATATATCTTCTTTTAACGGTAGGTTCATGTCTGAGCCGCCGTGGTCACAGCATGATACTTAATTGTAGTTTTCATGTTGTGATGCTCTTGGAGTGAGTACGTGGTAGGGCCCCCAGTTCCTTTCCACGGAGAGTGCTGGTGGTACCTTTTTAGGTAATCATTCTCTCTATTTATCCGGGCTTGGGACCAGCACTTTGACTTGGGCTGGCTTGGCCACCCAGTGGCTATGTAGGCAATCAAGGTGAAGTTCCTTGCCCAGGGGAACAACGCGGCGCTCGGTGACTCGAACCCTCGCGGCCTTGGCGATCATGGGTTTCCATGATTTTTCTTAGCAATTTAGAGCGGTGGTTTGCCATTGCCTTCCGCCCGGTGTTTTTATCGAGTCACCATCTCTATTTACCCGGCACTGACTTGAGCTGGCTTGGCCACCCAGTGGCTAGGCAGGCAATCGAGGTGAAGTTCCTTGCCCAAGGGAAACAACGCACCGGCCGGTGACTCGAACCCTCGAACTCAGATTGCCGTCGTGACAGTCTTGAGTCCGACGCTCCAACCATTCGGCCACCGCGGCCCCATATATATTGTGAATATATTTATATATATCTATATATTTATATATATATATATTATATATATATATATATATATATATATTATTATATATTATTATTATTATTATTATATATATAATATATATATATATATATATATATATATATATATATATATATATATATATATATATATATATATATATATATCCCCAACCCACAAAAAAACACACCCACTTCCACATCCCATCCTTTTTACCTTTTACACACAGACCCCCAAACACACACACACACACACACCTTACAGACACATCAGTACGGAAGTTCCTAGCCAGCTTCTCGTTCCCCTGCAGGAAAGAGACGGTCTGTAGGCCACACGAGAACACGAACTGAAGCAGCGAATTCCTCAGGAGCAGCATGAAGAAGGCATCGCTGGGGCCCTCGCTGTAGGCCACCAAGCCGTTGGGACTCTGGGACGTGAACTGGACGTAAACCTGAGAAGTAAAACGACAGGAAATTGGGTGGTCTGAGGGACTGGTTCGAAGGCTCTACACTAAGGCACAGAGGAACATGCAAAACATAGGTACATAGGCACATGTGCAGAGATATTGAAACACGTATGCACATACGAGGGAGGGAGGGAGGGAGG
Organism: Penaeus monodon; assembly: GCF_015228065.2. Classification (NCBI taxonomy): domain Eukaryota; kingdom Metazoa; phylum Arthropoda; class Malacostraca; order Decapoda; family Penaeidae; genus Penaeus; species Penaeus monodon. The sequence continues at coordinate 51,008,705 of NC_051391.1, forward strand.
GAGGGAGGGAGGCACATACGAGGGAGGGAGGGAGGGAGGGAGGGAGGGAGGGAGGGAGGGAGAGAGAGAGAGAGTGAGAGAGAGGGAGGGAGAGGGAGAGGGAGGGAGGGAGGAGAGAGAGAGAGAGAGAGCGAAGAAGATAGATAGATAGATAGAGAGACAGCGAGAGAGCGAAGAAGATAGATAGATAGATAGAGAGACAGCGAGAGAGCGAGATGGCTAGAGAGAGAGAGATAGTATATATGATAGTAGTAGTACTAGTAACAGTAGTGGTAGTGGTGGTGGTGGTAGTAGTAGTAATAATAATAATAGTAGTAGTAGTAGAAGTAACAACAATAATAAAAATAATAACAATAACGATAATAACAAAAATAACGATAATAATAATTAGTGATAACAATAATAATAATAATAACAATAATAATAACAGCAATAATAACAATAACAACAATAATAACAGTAAAACGAAAACAGCTTCCTGTACTTACATTTTACATCAACTCCACGTTTTCTCTTGGCACATCAGCTGATAGCGGATGTGATATTCTCAGTTAGAATCTTATGTTAAAATTTTTTTTCTCTCTATGTCCGGATTACGTATAAATTTGTTATCGTAAACTTGTTTCTAGAAGCTCCATCTATTTATCTGTTTGTTGTTACTATTATCATTATCACTAGAATTATTATCATTATTGTTATCAATGCCATTATTATTATTACTATCATTGCCATTATTATTTTCAATACCATTATTATCATCATTTTTATCATTATTATTGTTATTATTATTATTTATATTTATTTAGGTTTATGTGTAGCATCAATAGTTTAGTTCGGAAGGAAACCAAAATCCTTTAATTTTTATTTTTCTTGCATTCCATGGCTTGATAAACAAAACATTTTTTTTTTCCGCGTATGATTTTTTTTTCACTTATTACACCCAATGTTGTATATGTAAGATTCATCATTATAAATTTCTTCTCACTAGCTTGAGATAACTGTCCCTTGATATATAATTGCCGTATGTAGTTTTAGACCATTCACAATACCTGTTTTTTTTTCTCTGAGGTTGTACTGTCGTATTTTACGATAGGGTGTGGCACACGTGAGATGATGTTGCGTTATCGAATAATGGTTAGTGGTTTGTTTTGACGAATACTAAATCGTTAGTTTCTCTCTTTCTCTCTCTCTCTTTCTCTTTCTTTCTTTCTTTCTTTCTCTCTCTCTCTCTCTCTCTCTCTCTCTCTCTCTCTCTCTCTCTTCTCTCTCTCTCTCTCTCTCTCTCACTCCCCCCTCTCTCTCTCTCTCTCTCTCTCCTTTTCTCTCACGGTCCGACAAAATCCAAGAATTCGCTTATAACAACGAGCGCTTAAATAACAAGTTCTATCTTTTAATATCTTTATCTGAATATTCATTATGGTTGACATGACTTGCTTTTCCTTTCATTCTCACACACCTACCTACATGAACAAAATACTTCGGTGTTCTGTATGCTTTCCTTTTGCTATTGCCGGCATCTTTACACTACATTTCAATGAGAAAATAAAAATTACATGCGGATATATTTCCCTCTCCAGAGTGAGAAAAAAGAGAGAGATGAAGAGAGGGAGAGGGAGGGAGGGAGGGAGGGAGGAGGGAGGGAGGGAGGAGGAGAGGGAGGGAAGGAGGGAGGGAGAGGAGGAAGGAAGAGGGAGGGAGGGGGGAGGGAGGGAGGGAGGAGGAGGGAGGAGTGAGGAGGAGGGAGAGGGAGGAGAGAGAGAGAGGAGAGGAGAGAAGAGAGGAGAGAGAGAGAGAGAGAGAGAGAGAGATGAGAGAGAGAGAGAGAGAGAGAGAGAGAAACTACCGACTTGGTACTCGGCAAAACAAACCGCTGACCATTATCGATGACGCAACAGAGAGAAACAGACAGACAGAGAAAAATATTTTAAAAGATATATATACTTACACACACACACACACACACATATATATATACATATATATATATATATATATATATATATATATATATATATACATATATATATATACATAAATATATATATATTTTTTTTTTACATATATACATATATATCAATAATAATAATCATAACAATGATAACAACAACAACAACAACAACAACAATAATAATAATAATAACAGCAATAACAACAACAATAATAACAACAACAACAGAGAGAGAGAGAGAGAGAGAGAGAGAGAGAGAGAGAGAGAGAGAGAGAGAGAGAGAGAGAGAGAGAGAGAGAGAGAGAGAGAGAGTTCAAGAAAGAAATAGAAATAGAAAGCGTGTCAGTAAAAGACAAATAGAAAAAAAAGATAAACAGACAGAAAAAAAAGGCATACACGAAACACACAGATAATCATGCACAAGCCAACGCATGGCAACAACCGTACCTGGACCCCTTGTCTGAGTGAGAGGTTGCCAACATCAACACCAAGATACGAGGCTCCAACGAAATACGGTTTGTTGATGTAGAAATACAATTCGCAGTAACTGCCCTTGTAGTTAAACGGACACTTGCACTGCGTAAGGAAAAAGTTACATTATAAAGAAGGGGGGGATATGAATCGTAGAGTAAATGCATCGTGTTTCATGTAGTTACGTAGAAGGTATTTGCATATAGATACATACATATAGGTCTATATACTGAAATGCATATGTATGTAAATATTTTTGTATGTTTTGGAGTGTGTTAGTTTTTTTTGTGTGTGTGTGTTTGTGCGTGTGCGTGTACTTATGCGTACGCGTGTGCGTGTAAGAAAAAAAATAAAATAAAAAAAAGAAGAAGAAAAAAAAAAACGATAATATACACAGGAGACCAGGAAATTCGCTCCCTCACACACGTTCCTTTTATCTTATCAAATACAACGCATATCCTCAGCGAAGCCGGATCCGTTTATCTTCAGCTCTCTTCATAGCTCTTATCTTCAACACGTGTTCAACCACAGAAAACCAGTTCCCTCACTTCAGACGCATTTTAAACGGGGAAACTCAATTAAAATCAACATCACCCCCCCCCCCAAAAAAAAAAAAAAAAAAAAAAAAAAAAAAAAAAAAAAAAGGATGCGATGACTAATATCACCTGAGTTCACGACAGATGTACGTACTTCTTATCATGAGTGAATCTTACGCGAAGCAGATGGCAGAGAAAGGGGATGGGGAGGGACGGGTAATTAACGTGTTGGATAAAGGGGAGGGAGATAGAAAGGGGGAGGGAGAGGGAGAGGGGGCAGACGCGTGTAGAGGGTGATTCTCCTGATCAATAAAATGTGAAAGACATCGTAGAGAGAGATAAGTTGATAGATATTAAAAGTCAGGTGAGTAATTCGCTGTTTATTCGCCCCCCCCCTCTTCCCCCTAATAGTACTGACAGCTAGTTATTTCTTCTATTTGTTTGAAATTAATTGGAGAGCGACATGCGGTTACGTGACGAGAAATGCTATAATATGAAGTGAATTTGTCATGATTTTTTTTATTGTAATAAAGTGGATGGTGGTATTGCATCATGTGCTGTGATACGAGAAATATTGTTGTTGAAACTTAAATTTTCTCGTGAGTTGTTTGTTTACTCTCGGTTTGTTTGCGTCTTTGAGTCAGTGTTTTCCTGTTTCGTTTGAGTGTGTCCTTTTGTGTTCTGTTGAAGTTTACTTTAGTGGTGTAGGGGGTATATTTATTTCACTGTGTATGTGTATGTGATTGTGGATGTATAAATTCGTCTGGTTACATAAACTGCGAATCGGCAGTGGAATATGAGAGGCAGACGCGAAGACTTACGGAGGATTTTCCGTCGCGGGTCACGCAGGTCCCTCCGTTGAGGCAGAAGCCGTCCCCGCACTGTGCCGAGGGCGCCTGGTCGCTCTGAGTCTCGGAGGTCGCTGCGGAGGTCACGACCTGCGGCGGCAGCGACACCGTCGGGGGCGTCGTCGTGTCGAAAACGGGCTCCTTTTCGCTCGGGCTGCCCGTGTAGTCGGGGGTCTCCACGGGGACGTCGGTCTCGCGCGGGGTGCTGGGCGTGGGAGACACCGGGACCTTCGGTGTGATCGCGGGCGCCGGCGGGAGGGGGGAAGACAAGGTCGTTATCGTGAGAGAAACGTGCGTGGCTGAAGGCTGCAAGTCAGTCGTCGGCGGTATGGCTGTCCCGTCAGGAGTCCGAGTCGCTGAGGTCGTGGCTGCCACTGGGGTCGGCGTCATCATCGTCGGCTCCTCAGCGGGGGCCGTGCTCGAGCCCAGGGAGGCGTTATAGAGGAGCTGGTCGTCCGGTATCGTCACATTCCTTGCCTCTACACCTGGATCAGTCACAATGGTAAACAGGTCAGCAAGGCTGGTCGTTGTAGTGAACGCCAGGTCTGTAGGTTCGTCTGCCTTAGTCGTCGTGGGTAGTGTGGTCGTCCCTGCGTCTGTCTCTGTGCGCGTGTCTGTCTTCAAGTCCTCGGGAGTTTCCGTCGGGGTGGTGAGGACTGCCTCCCCAGCAGCTTGGGTGTACGCGTGCTCCAACTCCAACGTCACGGGAGTCTCTGAGATGATGTACACTCCCGCCTCTGTTGATGTCGTTAAGCCTTCGGTGTAAACAGGACTGAGACTCGTCATATCAATGGTAGTATATTCTGCTGTGTCTGTAAGGGGCGTAGTTTGTGTCGGTTCAGTATATTCTGTGAAGATTTTCGTCTGAGTTTCCGTAAAGCTGATAATGTCTGTTGTTTTGGGACTCATTAGCGACATATCTGTTGTTTGTGCTTCGGTGATGGCATCTGTTGTTTCGGTTGCGCCTGTAGTCTCTGCTGTTGATGTAGTGTCAATAACACCTACCGTTAATGTTGTGTCTACAACATCTACGCTCTCTGTTGTTAAATCAATTGTGGTTAAAGTTTCATCACTTGTAGCTAATGCAGTTGTTTCCGTAGGTGTACTTATTGTTGTTTTATCTA
>NC_051391.1:51018631-51028631 GCF_015228065.2 Penaeus monodon
AAAAAAAAATTATATATATATATATATATAATAATAATAATAATAATAATAAAATAATAATAAATAAAAAAGAATTATAAATAGATAATAATAAAAATAAATAAAAAAAGAATTATAAATAAATAATTTCAAAAATGAAAAAAAAACAGACAAATAAAACAAACAAAAAACAAATAAAAACAAAATATATAAATAAGGTAAAATGAAAAAAGAAGAAAAAAAAAATATTTTTTTTTCGACAACGCTCTTCTGCCTCGCTCGCTCCGGATGCCACTTCCGCCAAACGGCAGAAAGAGAGAGAGAGAGAGAGAGAGAGAAAGCGAGAGAGAGAGTGAGAGAGAGAGAGAGAGAGGAGAGAGGAGAGAGAGAGAGAGAGAGAGAGAAGAGGAGGAGAGAGGAGAGAGAGAGAGAGAGAGAGAGAGAGAGAGAGAGAGAGAGAGAGAGAGAGAGGAAAAGGTCGAGGTTTTAAAGGTCAGGCGACGATTCTCCTCCATAAAGTCTTCATAACCTTTTCTTTTTTTTCATTTCTCATATCGTGTTCATAAGCCGTTTCATAACCGCCTCTTTCGCCGGGAATTTTTTTAACCGTCCTCGTAGACATGCTTTCTAACCTCCTTGATAATTTTGAGAATAGTTGTTGTTCCTATAACTGTTTTCAGACCGAATTTATAAAATCGATTTCATATTCATGTTTTCGCATTCATATTTATAACAGTCTTCTTATAACCGTCTCCAGACCACTCCTCTCATAACCGTTTATATTCAAATTTTCAAATTCACTTTTGTAACCGTCCTCAAAGCGACCTTCTCGTATGTCTTTTCAAATTCTCCGAACTAAATCCATATTCAACATTTGACGCAAAGTGTGCAGAGTGGAAGGATGTCAAACAACTAGAGTGTGTGTGTGTGTAGGTGTGTGTGTGTGTGTGTGTGTGTGTGTATGTGTGTGTGTGTGTGTGTGTGTGTGTGTGTGTGTGTGTGTGTGTGTGTGTGTGTGTGTGTGTGTCCGTCCTTACTCGTAACCGTTTATATGTAACTCCGTATTGTGAGAGAAGGGTTACGAACCCACAAAAAAAAAAAAAAAAAAAAAAAAAAAAAAAAAAAAAAAATCTATCATATCAGGAGGAGAAGCAGGATAAGTCGATCGGTGCCGAAGACAACAAAGGAACGAGCGAGTGTCTTCAGCGTAAACTTTTTTTCCTTTTTTTCTATAGTCAAGATCGACCCTCCGTGACTCAGCACTTTGTATGCCTCGACGCAACAGCTCTTTGTCGTAAAAAAAAAAAATGGAAGGAAAGCGTATCGTCTCCATGAATTGTCGTTTAAATTGTGGGTTTGACATATATATATATATATATATATATATATATATATATATATATATATATATATATGTATTTTTTTTTTATCCGAAAGTTTCATTTTTAAAAATTATATAATGGAGATTTTTCTATTTGTTTCCGTTTGAGATATCTAATTTCGAACGGAATATTCATCGTTATCTTAAGTACACTATCGTTTACGCATATATCTGTTAAAAAAAAAAAAAAAAAAAAAAAAATCTCCATCACCTTTAAGAAGCATGAATGGAAACTCGAAAAAAAATATAATAATGAAAAAAAAAAATACTAACAATAAAGAAAAAACGACAAAAACATATTCAAAACAAAAGGAATAACCAGGGAAGAGAGAAAATTGAAGATAATAAATATGGTGGGGTGGAAAAAAATACAAAATAAAACAGAGAAGTGAAACATAGAAGAAGATGGAAGGGAAAGGAAATTAAAAGAAGAAAAATCACGAGAGTGGGAATAAAGAACAGAACAATAAATCGAGAAAAGAAACCCAAAATAAAGGAGAAGGGAGACAAAAAGAAAGAAAAGAAAAGAAAAAAAGTATAAAAAGAAAGCCGAATAAAGGGGAAAAAAACTCAACATAATAAAGAGAGGATGGGGAAAGTAGAGGAGTAAAAGAAGATACTGCAGAAAGCGCATATAGAATAAGCATAAAACAGGAGGAAGAGGAGGAGGAGGAGGAGGAGCAGAAGGGAAAGGAGGGGGAGGAGGAGGAGAGGGAGGGAGAGGAGGAGGAGGAGAAGGAAGAGGAGGCGAAGGAGGAAAAGGAGGAGGGAGGGAGGGGAGGAGAGGAGAGAGAGACGTAGAGTAAAAGGAGGAGAAAGACGAGGAGAAAACAAGAAAGAAAATGGAGGAACACGGGAGGAAGAAGGAGTAGGAAAAAGACGGTGGGGAGGAGGGAGAGGGAGAATTGGGGAGGCAATATGAGAAGAGGGGGGGAGGAGGTGAAGAAGGGAAGGGAAGGGCCAAGTCTCTGAACAAAAGAAGTAAACAGCATAGCGTGTGCAAGTAACCCCTCCCTCGGCCATTAGTGTTACAGGCAACTGTCTACCTTCTCCGAATACGATCTGCTCGCTTGTATGTTTGCTTGCAAGTAATACGAACTAACGGAAATAGGTTAATTGTATAACTGTTTCTTTTTTTTTCTTTTTTTTTTTTTTTTTTGGGGGGGAGGGGTTAGATCAGTGACTTGTACCTTATTTAGAATGATTTGGATTCACTTTTTTATGTGAATTCGGTGTTAGAGAATATAAGAATAATTGGAACAATCGTGAACATTATCTCTTTTTTTAGTAAATATATATATATATATATATTTTTTTTTTTTTTTTTTTTTTTTTTGGGGGGGGGGGAGGGATGATAAACAAAGATCACGCAGCTTGTTACCTGCTGGTATGCTACAGGAAGGTCATCACGTGACACATGACACGAATTGACACGGGTCATAGAGAAAGTCCCCCGTGACAGGGATGCGCAACAGAGACTTTGCAGAGACGGACAAAAAAAATAAATAATTTTCTTCTGTATCGTTGCTGCATCGCTTTTTGTTTTGGCATACCTTACATAGTCATGCAGCCAAAAAAACAGCATTGCAGCGGCGTCGCATAATCACCGCTAGCTCTGACGCCATAACTCAGCGCTTACCAAAGACAAATACCCTTGATCACGTGACCGCTCAGCACGATGGCGAGAATTCAAAATGACGACACTAGTTTTAATTTCTTCATTTTTTTTTCTTTTTTTATGTTTTACCCGCAAAGATTTTTAGGATCGAGGCTGAGGATCCCAAACCTTTTTCATTCAAACTGACGACTTTTTTTTCTTTTTCGTTTTTTTTTTCTGCGCGATGAAAACAAAGCATTAATACAGATTTTGAGGATCGCGGCTGAGGATCCCCAAACCTCACTTGCGCTCGACAACCCTCCCGTAATAAAGATGAGTTGGCGTGTGGAGCTTAGTGATTAACCCCCCTCGCGTCCAAATACCGAGCGCCAACGACCGTCATCGTACATCTGGAAGTCGCAGGAAAACATCGCAAGTCGCACGGAGAAATATCGGATTATTCGTCTTATTTATCTTCACCATACGTCTCCTGATTAGATTATAACGGGAGTCGTATCTGTGGTGATATTTCGATTTCATGGTGATTCATATGATGACGGATACCACCATTAATCAAATGGTTCTTGATATGCATGGAAAATGTCCCAATGACAAAGTTCCAACGATACGAATTCTGTCGTTTAAGATTTCACTCCACAACTAGCCTTTCGATTCTTGCATTTCAGTCAAACAATCTAATCCGGATATTACTAGAAGTACAAAATACGAGCCTAACAATATCGTAACTGATTCTGCCAATGATAATTAAACACCATTTATACCCCTAATCAGACCTAAAACATGTCCCGTGAAATCCGCAACGAACTTACGCCTTTTTTTCCCCCCTATCTCTCTTTCACATTATTATTTTTTCTCTTCCATTTATCCACCAAGCACTCTCCCAAAGGGCTGTCCGCGCCTTGGTAGAAGTCCGCCATTTGGAGGAGACCGCAGGGTACCTTCACCCAGTCCGCACGCGATCATATTCATATACAGATTTCTCCGGCTTCTTCTTCTTCGTCTCTATAATCGATGCGAACCCGCTGGTCTAATTGCGGTTTTTTTTTTTTTCAACCCTTTTTCTCTGGGAACTAATAAACGTCTTTATCCCCTGGTGGGCTTAAAAAGAAAGAGAGAAAAAAATGCCTGTAAGATTTCCTTATGTTATATAGTATCTATAGAACACCTTACGTAATTGCCTTAAAGAAAAAACAAAAAACAAAAAACACGTGCTATTTATAAACGGTATCACCCGAGACAGATTTCAGATAAAGAACTTTTTTTTTTTTCTTTTTTTTGTTTATTCTTTCATTTCGACGGTGAAATTGCTTTTCCTTTCGTGGAGTCTCTGACCGCACGCGTTTCATGACTTCTTTGCATGATGTCCCGACGTCTTGCTAACTTGTTGCAGTCTTTGCTATGCGGGCGTTTGTTGCGAGGGCGGGCGTGGGCGTTGGAGGTTATTGTCTGTGTTTGAGTGTGCATGTTGTGTGGATGGGTGGGTGGGGATGTTTGTGTGTGTGGGTGGGGGGTTTGTGGGGGTGGGTTGTGGGTGGGGGGGTTGTGTGTTTGTGTGTTTGGTGGTGTGTGTGTGTGTGTGTGTGTGTGTGTGTGTGTGTGTGTGTGTGTGTGTGTGTGTGTGTGTGTGTATGATGAGGGTGTGTATGTGTGTGCAGGAGGAGCCGGTGTTTGTGTCTGTGCGGGAGGGGAGGTTGTTTTTGTATGTGTTTGCTTGTGCATGCGCTAATGTCTGTATTTGTGCCTGTGTGTTAAATCAACCACACACCAACCTCCACATACCTCAACCACATACCCCTCCCCCCTCCAAAATCTCCACATACCTCAACCACATACCCCTCCGCCCCTCCAAAATCTCTACATACCTCAACCACATACCCCCTGTCCCCCCAATCTCCACATACCTGAGGGGCAGTCGCAGGTGTACGAGAGGGCGGGGCCGTCCACACACACGCCCCCATGGAGACACTTGGGGCCGTCGCTGGTAGACAACTCTGTGGCGTTGCACACACTCACGTCTACTTCGCAATTGACACCTGGGAAGAAGAAGAAGAAATGGAGAAGGAGAAGAAGGAGGAAGGAGAAGGAGGAGGAGGAGGAGGAAGAGAAGAAAAAGTAGAAAAGGAGAAGGAGGAGGAGGAGGAGGAGGAGAAGACGACGGAGAATAGGAAGATGAGGAAGATGAAGATGAGGAAAATAAGATAACGGAGAATAAGAAGATGAAGATGACGGAGAAAAGGAAGACGAAAAGGAAGAAGAAGAAGAAATAAATATATTCTTTTAATATAGTTTTTTTTTTTTTTTAAAAATAGAGTCAAAAGGTAATTTACATATATATATATTAACCTTATATCTCTCCACAATTCTTTCCTCAATCTTAATCTATTTTCTCTTCTTTTTTCACTTTTTTCTTTAATTTTTCTCTCGTTTTCTCTAAATTACTTAATTTTCTCTCATTTTTTCCTCATTTTCTCTCATCTACTCGTTTCCTATTTTCCTAATTATCTTTCATCCTTACTCACTTTCTCTCATTTTCCTTTCATTTTCCCTCATTTTCCCTCAGCTTTTCCCCATTTCCCCTCATTTTCCCCTCACTTCCTCTCACTTTCCTTTCATTTTCCCTCATCTTTTCCCCATTTCCCCTCATTTTCCCCTCACTTCCTCTCACCCCTTTTCCTCTTTCCCTCATTTTCCCTCACTTCTTTCATTTTCCTCACTTTCCATTCCTCTTTTCCCTCACTTCCATTTCTTCCTCATCTTTCCCATTTCCCTCATTTCCTCCACTTCTTTATTTCCCTCATTTTCCCATTTCCCTCCATTCCCCTCATTCCTCTCATTTCTTCATTTTCCCTCACTTCTCCCATTTCCCCTCATTTCCCCACTTCCTCCATTTCTTTCATTCACTCACTTTCCCATTTCCCTCATTTTCCTCTCATCTTACCCGACTCCACGTCACTCTTCTTTTCATTCCTCTCATTTCCCCATTTTTTTCCTCATTTCTCTTCCTATTCTTTCCTCACTTCCTCTCATTTTCCCCACATTTTCCTCTCATTTCCCCCTCATTTCCCCCTCATTTTCTTTCCTCATTTCCTCTCATTTCCCCTCCATCTATTCCTCACTTCCTCTCATTACCCCCTCATTTTCTTTCCTCACTTCCTCTCATTTTCCCCTCACTTCCTCTCACTTACCTGAATATCCGACGGGGCACGTGCACACATAGTGGTCCAGGAGATCGATACAAGTGCCATTGTTTTGGCACGGGTTGCTCTGGCACTCGTTGATCTCGCTCTCGCAAAACTCCCCTGGAATGAAGTATGCAAATTAGGTCGGCGGTTGATCTCACGCCAAAATAAAGAGAGAGAGAGAGAAAATATCAATAAAGAGAATTAAATAAAATTAATAAGAATTAGATATATATAAATATGAATAATGATAATAATGACTGGGATTCGTGGATAATGTTGCAAATTGAGTCCTGGAGTTGATCTCACTCAAAAAAGAAAAGAAAAAAGAAAAAAGAAACAAACGTAAATTTAAACAAATATATAAATAATAATAACAAAAACTGGAATACGTTGATAAAGTTGCAAATTGAGTCTGCAGGTTATCTCACTCAAAACATGAAAAAAATAAAAATAAATAAATAAATAAAAATAATAAGAACGGGAATACGTGGATAAAGTTGCGAATTGACTTGATCTCACTCAAAAAAAAAAGAAAAAAAAAAGGTAAAGTGCTAAATATATTCGGAAACAGATCTCTCTCGCTCTCTCTCCCTTAAAAAAAAAGCCACACTCGCAATATACCCTTGGAAGCATGGATAAAGTTTGCAAATTGATTCACCTCAATTAATAAATAAACAGAAATAAATGAATAAATAATCACTCGCGTAAATGTCCTGAGAAGCGAAAATAAAGATTGCAAATTGAGGCAGCAGCGGTGAGCAAGATGATTTAAATACGTTGGCAGGAAGTTTTGTGGAATTTTCTGGGCAAAAATGTGACGCAGGAAAGTTTATTGCGAATGAGTGAGTAAGGAGAAGGAAGAAGGATAAGGAGATGAGAGATGGGAGTAAGGGAAGCGAAGAGAGAAGGAGGGAGGGAGAGAGAGAGAAAGAGCGCGAGAGAGGGAGAGAGAGAGAGAGAGAGAGAGAGAGAGAGAGAGAGAGAGAGTAAGAGTGAGAAAAACAGACAACTCGACAAACATACAAAACAAGCAAGCAAACAAACCAAACAAAAACAAAAACAAACACAGACACAGCAAAAACAACAACGACAACAACAAAAGGCAAAACACCACACACAAAAAACAATGAATGAAGGAAAAAAACAAAAACAAAAAAATATACACAAGCATGAGGCTCGCATATCTAACAAGGGCTAATGCACCAGACGACCCCCGCCGGTAACAGTTATAACACGGGGGAGATTTTTTCCCACACGCACAGAACACTTCCGTCGACCATTGCGTGTTATTGTCAAAGAACAGCTAAAAAGTGTTACTGACAAAGAACAAAGTGTCATTGACAAAAGAAAAGTTAAAAGTGTCATTGACAAAAGAACAGCTAAAAAGTGTTATTGACAAAGAACAAAGTGTCATTGACAAAAGAAAAGTTAAAAGTGTCACTGACAAATAACAGTTAAAAAGTGTTATTGACAAAGAACAAAGTGTCACTGACAAAGAACAGTTAAAAAGTGTTATTGACAAAAAACAATTAAAAAGTGTTATTGACAAAGAACATAAAAAAGTGTTACTGACAAAGAACAGCTGTGTTATACATATATTCATCTCGTATTTGTTGATGTTATCGTTGTTGTTGTTGTTGTTATAGTTATTACATCTGGATTAGTGTTATGATTGTGGTGTTGTGATCAACTGCATCTTCATTTGTCATTATCATTACAATTACCATTATCAGCACTGTTATGATGATGATGATGATGATGATGATGATGATGATGATGATGATGATGATGGTGATGATGATGATGATGGTGATGATGATGATGGTGATGATGATGATTACTTGATGAAGGTGAAAATGATGATGATGATGATGATGATGATGATGATGATGATGATGATGATGATGATGACGATGACGATGGTGGTGGTGGTGATGATGATGAACGATAAATGATGATGATGATGATGATGACGCAGGTGGCACCATTCATACAACGCGAACGATAAATAACAGGCTTTAGATCAGGCAAATGGCACAGAGAGACGAGAAGGGCCAAGGGGGTACATACCTGTATAACCCGACGGACACAGACAGGTGAGTGCCGCTACCTGGTCGACGCAGGTGGCACCATTGCGGCACGGGGCGGACCAGCACTCGTCCCAGTCCGTTTGGCACTGTAGTCCCGTATAGCCGTCGGTGCAGAAACACGAGTACGAGCTGTAGTCAAGGATACATGTTACGTAGAGCTGTGGGGTGTCTGTGTGGGTAGAGCTGTGGGGTGTCTGTGTGGGTAGAGCTGTGGGGTGTCTGTGTGGGTAGAGCTGTGGGGTGTCTGTGTGGGTAGAGCTGTGGGGTGTCTGTGTGGGTAGAGCTGTGGGGTGTCTGTGTGGGTAGAGCTGTGGGGTGTCTGTGTGGGTAGAGCTGTGGGGTGTCTGTGTGGGTAGAGCTGTGGGATGTCTGTGTGTGGGTAGAGCTGTGGGGTGTCTGTGTGGGTAGAGCTGTGGGGTGTCTGTGTGGGTAGAGCTGTGGGTGTCTGTGTGGGTAGAGCTGTGGGGTGTCTGTGTGGGTAGAGCTGTGGGGTGTCTGTGTGGGTAAAGCTGTGGAATGTCTGTGTGGGTAAAGCTGTGGGATGTCTGTGTGGTAAAGATGTTGGATATTTGTGTGGGTAAAGCTGTGGATGAGACTGTGGAGTCTCTGTGTGGGTAAAGCTGTGGGTGAGGCTGTGGGGTGTCTGCCTGTGGGTGAGGCTGTGAGTGCGGACCAAAGTGTGTGTGTGGGGGGGGTGAGATTACAAGTAGTGTAGTGTGTTTATATCTATATGTGTGTGTTTGTGACACATATAATCATACAAACAATAAATAATCTACAAAAAAAATCGAGGATAATCAATATTCACAAACACTCACAATACCAAAGATACCCCCCCCCCACTTTTCACCAATCTCCCCCCTCTCCCCTCTCCCAATCCCCCCCCCAAAAAAAAAAACGAAAAGAAAAAAGAAAATAGGAAAGAAACAGAGGGAAAAAATGGAAAACAAAAGAGGAAAAAAAAAAACGAAAAACACGAAAAACAAAACAAAAAACAAAAATTAAAAAAAAAAAAAAAAAAAAAAAGAAAACAAAAAAAAAAAAAAACGAAAACAACCTCACCTATTAAGATGATCGACGCAGATCCCGTGGACGCAAGGGCTACTCACGCAGGAGAACCCGCCGCTGACCTCTGTCACGACCACCGCCGCCACGACCACCGACAGCGTGACGGCGAGATGAACCAGGGTCGTCCTCCGCTCGTCCAGATGTGCCGCTTGTGCCATTATCTGTGCCAAGGGGAGGGAGGGGGGGATGAGAGGGAGGGAGAGAGGGGATGAGAGGGAGGGATGAGAGGGAGGGATGAGAGGGGGGGATAGGGATGGAAGGGGAGGGAGGGGGAGAGAGGGGGATGAGAGGGAGGGAGGGAGGGGAGGGAGGTGGGATGAGAGGGAGGGAGAGGGATGAGAGGGAGGGAGGGAGGGAGGGGGGACGGGAATGGGGAAAGGGGGGAATGGGGAGAGAGGGGGAGGGAGGGAGGGAGTATGGGTAAGTAGGAGGGAGGAAGAGAAGGAGGGAGGGATGGAGAGAGAGAGAGAGAGAAAGAGAGAAAGAGAGAGAGAGAGAGAGAGAGAGAGTGAAGCAGACAGACAAGAGAGACAGAGACAGATAGAGAGAGAGAGAAGACAGACAGACAGATAAACAAACGGAAAACCAGAGACAGAGACAGACAAACAAACAAGAGAGGTAGGATAATATACCCAGCGTTCACATACGATTCATCACTCCAGCCATATCCTGTGTTAAAATT
>NC_051391.1:51041131-51046131 GCF_015228065.2 Penaeus monodon
GTCGAATATATACCCATTCTAACCACGGGCATTGGTCAGATTTCTAACTCACACGCTAGTCACCTTCCTGGTCTTGTTATTATTACCAATATAAAGAGTGGTATTAGCTTGTATACCATTTCTGTGTCGTTGTTACTATAAACATTATTATTATCAGCATATTGTTGAAGTGTTGATGATGTTTATGATGTTTATGACGATGATAACGATATTATTATTTTTTTCTATCCTCATTATCATTATTATTATTATTATTATTATCATTATTGTTATCATCGTCATCATTATCATTAATATCATTATCATTGTTTTGGCTGTCAGTGTTATTATTATCATCATTATTTTTATCATTATTATTATTGTTGTTCTTGTTATTATTATAATTATTATTTACATTATTATTGTTATTACTATCATTACTATCATTATTAGTAGTAGTAACACTATTATTATTATTATTATCACTATTATTATTATCATCATCATTATTTTTATTATTACTATAATCATAATTATGAGTATCATTGTTCTCATAAATATTATCATTATCATTATTATACTTATCATTATCATTATCATATCATCATCATCATCATCATCATCATCATCATCATCATCATCATCATCATCATCATCATCATCATTATCATTATCATTATTACCATTATGATGATCATTATTATTATTGTCATCATTGTCATTGTTGCTATTACCATTATTATTGTAATTATTAGTAATTATCATTATTGTTAATTATTCATTATTATAACTATTATTATCGTTGTTGTCATTATTGTTACTACTATCATTATGATCATTAATATTAGTATTATAACTATTGTTACTATTGTTATTTTCTTGCTATCCTTGTTGCTGTTCTTTCATCACTAATTTGATTATCATTTTTGCTTTTGTTGTTTTTATTATCATTGTTAATATAACAAAAAAAATATATTTCTAGCATTGGAATAAAAAAAACAGACGAATAAAAATCAACTAAAGAATAACTAAATTATTAACTAAATTTACTAAAAATTAACTAAATTATTAAGAATTGATTAAATTAATAAATTAACTAAATTAATTAACTAGAGAATTAACTAAAAAACTTATTATTAACACACTGAACAGAAAGAGCTCAAAGTAATTTAAAACAGTAATTAAAACACTCCACAAAGGGAAATAGAACGCTTGAATCGTCTCATTTATGCAATTGCATATTGTATACAACACCAATATCTTATTTGTCGAAAATTTCCCTGTTTAATATATTACTTGTGCAATTTTTTTCTTATCAGCTGTGATAATCTTGAGCCTCTCAGTTGCTCCAATCATTATCATTAATATTATTATAATCATCATTGTTACTATTAACAGTATCATCATCATTACCGACTCCATCATTATTATTTGGATATATATATATATATATATATATATATATATATATATATATATATATATTTTTTTTTTTTTTTTTTTTTTTTTTTTTTTTTTTTTTTTTTTTTTCAATCTTTAATACTATCAATATCTTTGTCATTATTATTATCGTCTCTGTCATTTCTCCCCTTCTCTCTCTCTCTCTCTCTCTCTCTCTCTCTCTCTCTCTCTCTCTCTCTCTCTCTCCTCCGTCTCTCCCTCTCTCTCTCTCTCTCTCTCTCTCTCTCTCTCTCTCTCTCTCTCTCTCTCTCTCTCTCTCTCTCTCTCTCTCTCTCTGTCTCTCTCTCTGCCTCATGATCATTATATTATTATATATAGGTGTGTGTGTGTGTATGTGTGATTATATATATATATATATATATATATATATATATATATATATATATATATATATATATATATATATATATATATAGCCACACACACGTGAACAGAGATAATGGATGCAATTCATGTCAAACAAATTGCAAATAGAACAACGAAGGGGAGTACAAGAAAACACACGAGAGAGAGAATGGAGTAAAAGATAACACTTATCACAACAACTTCTAGGAGGAACAAACATGGGAAATGTACATGGTGAACTATCTGAACCAAAAACACATATGGAACAGATATATAGGCTCAACAAAATAGACTGAAGAAAAATACGCAATGAAAAATATATTGACGAAAGAGATATTGGAAATAGACAGGGGAAATAATCTGCACAAAATAGACATAATGAACAATCTGAGCTGAAGAGAGAGAAGTGTGAATGTGTGTGTGAATATATAATGTATAAGCATATATATATAATATATATATATATTAATATATATATATATATATATATATATATAATATATATAATATAATATATAATATATATATATATATATATTATACATATAGCTATAATATATATATATATATATATATTTATATATATATATATATATATTTGTGTTTATACTTTATATATATATATATATATATATATATATATATATATATATATATATGTATACATATATATTTTTGGACAGGGATTTTCATGTTGATTATGACTGTCTTTGTTATCTTATGATTATCACTATTGTTGTTACTAATCTTACTATTAATATCATTACATTAGTATTGTTCTTGTTTTTGTTATTATCATTATCGTTATTATCATTATTATTACTTTTATTATTATTATTACTATTGTTATACTTATTGTTATCATCATCATTATCATCATCATTATTCCCAATGTTATTATCATTATTATTATCATCATGATGTTAATGATGTTCATTATCATTATTACTGCATTATCATTATAACCTTTGTCATAATCATTATCATTACTATTATCATAATGATTTTATTCCTGTTGCTTTTATCATTATCATTATCATTACCTTCATTACTATTAGTATCAGTAATAATTCCATCATTATCATCCTCATTAACATCATCAGAATCATTACCACCATGAAATTTTGTAATCCTAACATTATTATCATTAACCTCATCAATATCATTATCATTATTATCATATATATTCTCACCATTATATCATCATCATCAGCAGAACACCAGTTTCCCTGTCCTTAAAATTCAACACCGTATTGCAATAAACAACATCATAATCATTATTTTCATATTTATTACAGTCCCCAAAGAAACGAGTATCAATTGCAGATCTCTGTATTCACTCAAGATATGTTGCAAAATTCATGACCACGCTGTATCGCATCTTGCATAAGTTGGAAACAAAGAAATGGAATCAGAGTGAGAAGAAACAAAAGGAGAGAGAAATACGAATAGTGATAATAGCTACAATAGTAGTGATAATAGCAATGATAGCGAATCAAGGGAACAAATAATCAGAATAGTGAAATAAGATCCATAAGCGCGTAATAATTTCTTCGATTTGATGTAACTTGGGGAGCTCGTGCGTTAACTGTGGAGGGAAACGGGAAACGTGGAGAAACCTTATCTGCATGAGAGGAAGTCGCGAGATAAATGAGAACCTTCTTATTTTGCTTTCGGATGCAGTCTTCTTTAATATCTCTTTGTCCAATATAATGTCCCTGTTTTTTTCCCTCCCATCTGTATTTCTTAACCTTTCCACGCGCGTCCAAGTTTTCACTTCTATGTCGTCGAAAGTCTGAGTGTGTGGCGAGCGTGTTTCTTTTGGGTGCAGGTCGTACGGCGGTCCCTTCGAGGATGTGGTGTTGACGCCGTCCGGTTTCAGGCTTTGGCACCGCGAGATAGGTCTCATGCCTCTCTTTGTCAGTGAATGAACTGCCGTCAGCGAGTCGGCCCGCGTCCTCACGCCAGGCTGTCGTCTTGGAAGGATTCCTGAACGAGCGGCGACTCCCCTGACGAAGATGTCGGGTATAGGTAGGAGGTAAGAGGGTTCTCGAGAGGCGAAAGGAGGTCCAGGGACTCCCTAAGGCGTGGCAAAGTGACCGTAAATAAGAAAGGTTTCTGTGGTGTCACCAGAGAGAACGGGAAAGATGGGGGTAGATAAGACCCTTCAAAACTGGTGTTGTTTTTCCCTCTCCCCGGGGTGTGGCTTGTTTACTTTCCATATCAAACCCAAAACAAAAACAAAAAACGAATGCATAGATACTGAAGAATATTCATCTTACAAATGCAATCGGGCAAAACAATTTACATAATGCGCAGCGAAGGAAAATAAGAAAGGAACACGGCCACCGACAGTGGTAGTGGGGGTGGGGGTTAGGAGAGGCAACTGTCGACAAAGCCCTGTAATTTTTGACTTTTAATCGTTTGTCTTTATTTTCATTTACATTTCACTTGATTGAGATTATTGGGTCATAAATCAGATTTTTTTTTCTTAAAATATAACGATATAATGTCTGGTTTCTCTGTACGTGAGCGTTTCATTTACGCTCTATAATGGAGGTTGTAAAGTGATTTGTGATTGGTGACGGAAGTGAATATTGCAAGTAGTTCCTTTAGATGAATAATTTTCATGAGGGGGCCGCATTCTTGAATAAAGGGCTCGCACTCTTGAGTAAGGGACCCGCATTCTTGAGTAAGGGACCCGCATTCTTGAGTAAGGGACCCTCACTCTTGAATAAGGGGCCCGTTCTCTTGAGTAAGGGACCCGCACCTTTGAGTAAAGGACCCTCTCTCTTGAGTAAAGGGCCCGCACTCTTGACTAAGGGGCATGTTATCAACAATTCCCCCGGGTCCTGCTTCGTTCAATGCGCCCTTGAGTTTAAATTCCGTTTAAATATAACACAAATATAATACATAAATATAACATACCAGTCGTGTATTAACTTTGGCGAATAGTATGACACATGATGAAATTAGCTAAAGGAGGAGGAGGAGGAGGAGGAAGCAGAAGAAGAAGAAGAAAAAGAAGCAGAAGAAGAGGAAAAGTAAGAGGAAGGAGATAAAAAAAACTGTTGGAGGAAGTGTGAGAGTGAGGAAGAGGATGTGCAGGAGGAGGAGGAAGAAAAAATGTAGGAGGGAGGAGAAAACTAGCAGGAGGAGATGTAGGAGGGATGATGAGGAAGAGTTGGAGAAGGAGGAGGAAGAAGAAGAAACAT
>NC_051391.1:51051131-51061131 GCF_015228065.2 Penaeus monodon
GGCTGTCCTGTTCTTCACATACCATCCTTGCTGCAGTTAAGATGACTAGAGATCTTACGAATCATTCTATTGTAATATATTGCGACTGTCGTAGTGCCTTGCAAGCAAACAAGACCTTAAACTCATCACATGGTGAGAGAGGTTCAAGGCTGGCTTGCACTGAAGTCATCACGTAAAACGATAACTCTATGTTGGGTGCCAGCGCATGTTGGTATCAGTGGGAATGAGCGAGCTGATTGGAGGGCCAAGGCAGCCGCCGCTCAACCCTGTGATGCTCGTTTTCCTCTCCCACACACCGACTGAAAAAACAGCATCAGCAGTTGTCTTCATGATAAATGGAGGGAACAATGGAGGCATACCTCTAGAAACAAACTGCGAGAGATTAGAGATGGCCTTGGGAGACCAGTGTCCATCCCAAACGGACAAGTAGAATTGTAGCAAGGCTGAGAATCGGGCACACAAGATTAACTAATGGGCCGAAGATCGCTAAAAGCACTTTGGGAAATATGCCACGAGCCATTAACGGTTGCACATGTAGTGGAAAGATGTGCAACATTTTCAGACCAAAAATGTATGTACTTGCCTCCCCATATACACCAGAAGATGTATTGGGGGACGATTGTGACATAAGAGGTCTTATTAGTTTAGTAAGGGAGACTAAATTTTTTTAATAAAATTTAATTGTGTGTATTTTTGTAATAAAGTTATATGTTTAGAGCATAATATTTATGCTTTGATTGTTACTATAACATTTATTGCTATCTATTTTTTATCTATATGACATCTATTGATATTTTTCACGTTTTAAATATTTTAACATTTCAGTCCGCCACGGTATTCGCCGCTAGTGACCTTAGCTGTTGATAATTCTAAATAATCAATCCCTGGCGTTTGTACTTCAGAAAGGTAGGCTGTGCGAGTTATATGGGAAGCACATGTGCCTCGTATATACATAGACAGGAAGATAAATAGTACGAGAAACATAGGAAACGAAAGTAACGAAACGTGCCTTAAAGAAAAATAGAGGAAATGGTGCACCGAAAAAATGAGGAAAAGGCGACACGGCAGTGATGATAAAAAATATATATATTTATAAGAAAGAAAAAATAATTTCTCATCTTTTTTTTTCTTTTTCTTTTATGTATCTTTACTCATTATTCTCAGCATAATGACAGAACCCTAGCTTCTCAAAATCTGCCTTTGCTGATGAGAAACAACAACACTGTTTTGTAAACCTTCAATATAGCACAAATACTGACATAATGAGTATTAACAGTGACACCAAAACTTGTTAAAGATGTTAACGAATGCCTCAGGAATTTAACAAAACCCATGTTGACAGGATGAGAGTACAAGGCGCCTGCTGTGTCTTCGTGGTCCTCGTCGCTTGTCTTAACTTCGTCCAGGTAAGGATTCGCATTGTGGTTAACAGGTAAAAGGAGCAAGTGAGAAAGAGAGAGAGAGAGAGAGAGAGAGAGAGAGAGAGAGAGAGAGAGAGAGAGAGGAAGAGGGGGGAGGAGAGAGAGAGAGAGAGGAAGAGAGAGAGAGGAGAGAGGAGGAGAGAGAGAGAGAGAGAGAGAGAGAGAGAGAGAGAGAGAGAGAGAAGAGAGAGAGAGAGAGAGAGAGAGAGAGAGAGAGAGAGAGAGAAAGAGAAAGGTTGGGGTAGTGAGACAGACAGATTGAGAGAGAGAAAGAGACAGAGAATTAGATAGATAGATAGATAGATAGATAAAGAGAAAGAGAGAGAAAGATATACAGATATAGATAGATAAATTGAGAGATAAACCATGTCAGAGATAGTAACTGCCCACTATTAGAAGTACATAGAGAGGTAGAGCATCGAATCCTTGTCAGTGAGATTAATCATACGTTATATTACTGCGATGATATGTATTGTAATGAGTATTATGAGGAGGACAGTAGAATCGGTTGTGAAGAAACAATATATCGAAAATACCCTTTGTATAATCGCTGTTTATTTCTTGCTCTCCCATGAAAAACAAAAACAAAAAAAAATCGACAAACTTAATTTAGTTATCGCTAAGGGAGAACAACACTAAACTAACTAAAAAAAAATCAAATAACTTCAGAAATGAAGATTACCCTGCTCTCTCTGGGAAATTTCCAGGTTATTTTGGTTCGGAACTTTGCCAAGGAGAAAAGTTATACAAGAAATTTTTTGGAGATACGTTGGAAAAGTTTATGGAACACCCAAGAAGAGTAGCAACTTGACCCGACTGACCCCAAGGAAGGTCATAGAAACGTCATATAGAGGTTAATATAGGTTAGTTCTGGTCTCCCTGACCGCGTTAGACTTCGCTGTATTCAAAGTACATGATCGAAGTACATAGTCATGCAAAGTACAGAAGAGAGAGAGAGAGAGAGAGAGGAGAGGAGAGAGAGAAGAGAGAAGAGAGAGAGAGAGAAGAGAGAGAGAGAGAGAAGAAGAGAGAGAAGAGAGAGAGAAGAAGAGAGAGAGAGAGAAGAGAAAAGATAGAGAGAAAAGAAGAGAGAGAGAAGAAGAAGAGAGAGAGAGAGAGAGAGAAGAGAGAGAGAGAGAGAGAGAGAGAGAGAGAGAGAGAGAGAGAGAATGTGTGGTGAGATATAGATAGAACGACAGACATATTGCTAGATAGGTAGATAGACAGATACATAGATAGACAGGTAGATAGACAGAGAGAGAGTGAGAGATGGTTGGTGAGAGATAGCCAGGTGTAGATAGAGAGAGAGAAAGAAATAGAGAAAGATAGATAGAAAAGTGCGTGGTGAGAGATAGATAGATAGATAGACAGAGAAATATGTGGTGAGAGATAGACAGATAGAGAGTAAAATGTGTGACACAGGGACAGATAGATAGATAGATAGAGAAAATGTGGTGAGAGAGAGTTAGAGAGACAGATTGAGAGAGAGAGAGAAAAATGTGTGGCGAGAAATAGATAGATAGACAGATATTGAAACGTGTGGTGAGAGACAGATAGATAGAGATACAGATAGAGAGAGAAAAAAAGTTAGGTGCGAGCTAGATAGATAGAGATACAGATAGATAGAGAGAAATGAGGTGAGAGATAGATAGATAGAGAGAGATAGTTAGAGATAGATAGATGAAGAGATATACGGAGAAAAATGAGTGGCGAGAGATAGATAGATAGAGAGAGAGAGAAATGTGTGGCGAGAGAATCTTTATGGAATACCAAGTACCAATAAAAATATAGTTATAATTATTTTTTTCTTCTTCTACTTCTTTTTTCTCTTTCTCTTTTTTATTTTTTATTTTTCCTCTTTCTTCTTTTTCTTTTTTATCATTTTTTTATTTTATTTTTGTTTTTCTTTTTTTTCTTTACTTCTTTTTCTTACCTTTCTTTCTACGTTTATATAATCATTATTCTTTATCATTATTATTGATTATTATTCATGAATTTATCATAAATTATTATTATCTATTATTACTTATTATTTGTTCATTGTTTATTAATTATTATCAATTCTTATCTATTAATTATCATCAATTATTATTTATCAATTATCATCAATTATTATCTATTAATTATCATCAATTATTACTGATTAATTATCATATTTTATATATTTATCATTCTTTATTTTTTCTACCATTATCATTTTTGCTTACTTTCTTTTCTATTTTTTTTTTTTAATTCTTCTTTCAGACCGAAACTACAACAGAACCCACTCTCTTAACCACAGACACGACGATCCCAGACTCGGACTTCTCAACCACAGAATTCTCGGACTCGCCCTCAACCACCGAAGACTTCGCAACGACCACGACCTCGGCGGAAACGACCATTGGTTTGATCCTTTTCACGTTCGTCGGAGTAGAGGGAAGGGGAGAGAGAGGGAAGGGGAGAGAGGGGAATGGGGGAGGGAGGGAAGGGGAGAGAGGGGGGTGGGGGAGGGAGGGAGTGAGAGAGAGGGGAGGGGGGGAGGGGAGGAGAAGGGGAGAGAGGGGGGTGGGGGAGGGAGGGAGGGAAAGAGAGGGGAATGGGGGAGGGAGGGAGAATGAGAGAAAATGAGAGAGAGAATGATAGAGAATGAGAGGATGAGAGAGAGAGAGAGAGAGAGAGAGAGAGAGAGAGAAGAGAGAGAGAGGGAGTGAGGGAGGGAGGGGGGAGTGAGGAGTGAGAGAGAGAGGAGAGAGGAGAGAGAGAGGGGAGAGAGAGAGAGAGAGAAGAGGAAAGAGAGAGAGGAGAGAGAGAGAGAGAGAGAAACTAAAAACAGAACCCACTTCTTAACCACAGACACGACGATCCCGGGACTCGGATTTCTCAACCACAGAATTCTGGGATCGCCTCAACCACCGAAGACTTCGCAACGACCACGACCTCGGCGGAAACGACCATTGGTTTGATCCTTTCACGTTCGTCGGAGTAGAGGAAGGGGAGAGGGGGAGGAGGAGGGGAATGGGGAGGAGGAGGGAGGGGGGAGAGAGAGGGGAAGGGGTGGGGAGGGAGGAGGAGAGAGAGGGGAATGGGGGAGGGAGGGAGGGAGAAGAGAGGGGAATGGGGGAGGGAGGGAGACTGAGAGAAATGGAGAGAGAGAGAGAGAAAGAGGAGAGAGGAGAGAGAGAGAGGAGAGAGAGAGAGAGAGAGAGAGAGAGAGGGAGAGAGAGAGAGAGAGAGAGAGAGAGAGAGAGAGAGAGAGAGAGAGAGAGAGAGAGAGAGAGAGAGAGAAACTACAACAGAACCCACTCTCTTAACCACAGACACGACGATCCCAGACTCGGACTTCTCAACCACAGAATTCTCGGACTCGCCCTCAACCACCGAAGACTTCGCAACGACCACGACCTCGGCGGAAACGACCATTGGTTTGATCCTTTTCACCTTCGTCGGAGTAGAGGGAAGGGGAGAGAGGGGGGTGGGGGAGGGAGGGATGGAGGGAGAGGGGAATGGGGGAGGGAGGGAGGGAGAGAGAGGGGGTGGGGGAGGGAGGGAGGGAGAGAGAGGGGGGTGGGGGAGGGAGGGAGGGAGAGAGAGGGGAATGGGGGAAGGAGGGAGGGAGGGAGAATGAGAGAAAATGAGAGAGAATGATGGAGAATGAGAGGATGATAGAGGATGAGAAAGAGAGTGAGAGAAAGAGAGAAAGAAAGAGAGAGAGAGAGAGAGAGAGAGAGAGAGAGAGAGAGAGAGAGAGAGAGAGAGAGAGAGAGAGAGAGAGAGAGAGAGAGAAAGAGAAAGATACTTAAAACTCGGCACAAGGTTTAAACAGAGATGAGAAAGAAAGAAAGAAAAAAAAAGAGAGAAAACACAACAACAACAAATAATAATAATAATAATAAACACATAACAAACGCGCAAACAAACAGCTGATCACCACGTGCGTCTTAACCGTCACATTTACCTTGCAGATGTACCAACTACTACCGCCAACTACAGGTTCCTAAATGTGCGGAGTGTGGCCGTTAGATATAGACGTCAGAGAGCTAGACTGGAATGTCACGGTATCGTGGGCTAATAGCTCACAAGATTCTGGTTACAGGTAAGAGAAAGGATGTGATATTTTAAGATAAGAGAGATACTTATTAGACTTGTCACTCACGTACGCAATCACATACACGCACGCACGTACACGCACGCACACACACACACACAGTCGTGTGTGTGTGTGTGTGTGTGTGTGTGTGTGTGTGTGTGTGTGTGTGTGTGTGTGTGTGTGTGTGTGTGTGTGTGTGCGTGTGTGCGCGCGCGTGTGTATAAACATAATATCAACTTTTAGAACCCTTCACCAAAAAAAAGTCAATTCTCAAATTCAAAAATGTTCCTTCACTGTAGTTACAACGTGACCGGTGAAATGCGTGGAGGAAACGGAAGATAAGGCAGAATGTGGATGTCGAAAGTGCGAAGATTTTCACGACACAACGGAAAACACCTACATAAGTTTCTTGCTGAGACCCGCTACGAACTACAGCATTGAAGTGGTCGATTTGAACTCTACACACAGCGAGAGTATTTTGTATCGAACGCGTCCGGAAGGTAACTGTATTTTGATTTTCTGATCTTTATTTTCCTGTTTTTCTTATTTTTTTATTTTTTCATTTTATTTTCTCATTTTGTTTTTCTTACTTCTTTTGTTTTTCTTTTTTATTTTCTGAGTTTCTTATTTTCTTATTCTATTTTCTTTTTCTTTTTGTATTTCTTAATTGTATTTTTTTTCTGGATTTCTTAAATTAATTTGGTCTTCTTTGTGCATTTTTTTTTTCCTTTCTGTATTTCTCAACTGTATTTTCTTTTCTTACTGGATTTCTCAGTGTTTATATTCGTTTTCCTGTTTTTAACTGTATTATTGTTTCCTGTATTAGTTAACTACTCTTGTAAATGTATAATCTTTTTCTCCCTATAATTCTTACTGTACAAACTTCCTCTTTGTGTTCTTAAATGTATTTAGAGCCGCACTGATTTTTCCACTTGTGTGTATCTATCTATCTATATTTTTCTTTCTTTCATTTTCTTTATTTCTTTTTTTTTCTTTTTCTTCTTTTGCCCTATTTTTATTCTTTCGTTTTTCTTCTTTTGTCATTTTTTTCATTCTCTCTTTTCTCTTCTTTTGCCATTTATTTTTTTTCTTTCATTCTTTCATTCACTGCAAACATTCCTACTTCTGTTTCTATAAGTATATATTGTATTTTTTTTCCTTCGAATAGCTGTAAACTAGGATGATGTTGATGATAAATGACTAGGCATTTTATTATTATTATTATCGGTATTATAATCATAATTGTATTCATAATCATAATAATAATGATGCTAATCATAATGATATTACTATTTTATCATTATTATTGCTGTAAGGATAATGATGATAATAATAAATAATAATAGTAATAATAATGATAATTATTATCATTATTATTATTATTATTATTATTATTATTATTATTATTGTTATTATTATTATTATTATTATTATTATTATTATTATTATTATTGTTATTATTATCATTATTATTATTATTATTATTATTATTATTATTATTATTAGATAGTGACAATATTAATGAAAAATAGAATAATAATAATATGAATTATTACTATTTTTATCATTAGTATTATTGATATCATCA
Organism: Penaeus monodon; assembly: GCF_015228065.2. Taxonomy (NCBI): domain Eukaryota; kingdom Metazoa; phylum Arthropoda; class Malacostraca; order Decapoda; family Penaeidae; genus Penaeus; species Penaeus monodon. Next base: position 51,058,210 of record NC_051391.1, read on the forward strand.
ACACTGCAATAATTATTTTGCTCATCATCACCAATTATTACGGCCATAAGTACCCATTACTTTATTTGTTATTTTATTTTCATATTCATATTACTAACACAGATTAGTAATATCATCATTACTTATATCACCTTAGTGATCGTATTTTGATATATTTTTTGTTGTCTGATTTAACCTACAAATTCATAACAATTCATAATTGAATTTATAATCTATAATTAACCCATTTTTATGTGATCGGCGATTTTAAATCAAAGTCGATCATTTACTCAATGACTGGCCACAGCAAGATTACAGTGAAAGTTCCTTTATTCAGAAAATTACTATAGTTTTACTATTGTTTTTTACAATGATCATTACAAATTAGAAACCTTGCCTTGTTTTCGAAATAATTTCATAGTTATAACAAAGATAAAAAAAAATGTTTGCAGCTTATTTCATCGATAATACTAACACTTTAATACTAACGCCTGTTCTTTTCCCATAAAGTCACACAGGATTGATTATATAGAATATTTGTGTTGTAGAAGTATCTGCAGTTGTAAAGGCTTTAAAGCGTTTTCTTATTTAGTAATATTATTAAAAGATATGATCAGCTTGTGGGCCAGACAAGTAATGAATGACGTATAATACTGTATATCCAGATTGAATGGACTATAAATATGCACTCTTTAACGCATATTCTTTTCAAAACCACACGTAGGCGTGTACACATGTATAGACCACCAAGGCAAAAAGTCGATTTTCTTTGCAGCTTCAGCCTTAAACGAGCAGAATGATAAGATACAAATATATAAGTAAAAATTTCTGAAACAAAAGCTTGTAACACAATATGGGCTTAAATTTTGGGCATCGGACACCATATATACCTAAACGTATGGCTTTCTGTATGTCTTTGTTCAATGTATCTATCTATCTATCTATCTATATCTATATCTATCTATCTATCTATCTATCTATCTATCTATCTATCTATCTATCTATCTATATATATATATAATATATATATATATATATATATATATATATATATGCCGAGAACATAACATTCATGGTTTGGGTGTCCATCCGTAAATGTTACTACTATTTCTAACTTTGAATAATAGCCACACTTTTCATGTTAGTCATAACAGATCATTGGTTTCCAACCTTGTTACACTTGTAACCCCTTTCTCAAGCCCCTGACGCTTCAGCAGTCACATGTACAATTTTCTTATTATATATTTTCAGGCTAAGAAGGGGGGGGGGGCATAAAAAAAGAAGAAGAAAAAAAGTAAGGTATCTTCCTTTGCATAATTACAAGATCTTATTCTTCGAACACATGGCTTCATAAGATAATAATATAAACACTGATAAACGGCTAGGAAATTGGCCTACAATGTTTTTTCCTCAAGGTGACCCCTCCTGCTAACTCATTGACATATCGGTTGGGAACCACTGTTAGATTTAAAAAGTGGATTTTGTGCCGGTTTATTATTGATGTCATCATTGTTATTATTATAACAGCCATCGTTCTTGTTGTTATATTAGCATTATTTTTATTAGAAGTTGTAGGTAATATTTTCAACAGAATTTTCATAACCATTCTAGAAGTGATTCATTTCCCAAATGTGAATACATCGGCGAAAAAAAGAAGCGTGGATTTTAAGTGGAAAATCAACTGTCCTTACACAGTGCCTGGCACATATTCCATATTCTTCAACGGGATCACGATCAAGTAAGTACTAAAACAACGTGGTTAAAACTGTCTTCCTTTTCGTCAGTTTTAATAACCCGGTCTTTATCATGAGTCGGTGTTTCTGATGAGCTGCCTCCACTTGCTTCAATCTCCTACCATGTTATCCAAGCCTTCCTCTTTCATAACCATTGCCATTTATAATCTGTCCATCTTCCCTTGGGTCTTTCCCTCCTTTCTAACTTCTATTTTTTTTTTCTCATCACTTCCTCCATCGCTCAATACAGCATGCCCATACCATCTCAACTTTTACAAGCAAAATGCTCCTCTCATCCTTGCACTGCTGATCTTGTCCATCTTTCTTACTCCGGATATCCATCACAACCTCATTTCGGCCACCAGCGCCCACTTTTCCTTAGCTTTCCTGATGGATAATGCTTCCGCCGCTTACGGCAATGCCGGCTTACATAGGGGCCATCAATGAAATATTGAGTTGGATACATATTGTGTATGTAAGAATTGTAGTTTTCATGAAAGGTGAGAGTGAACCTTGATTATATGCATTCATTGTACATTCTTCATATACCTTCCTCACTGTCTCAACCTGCCCCTTCCTCTCTTCACCTCTGTCGCATATTCTTTCATTTTCTGCAATATCACTATTCCAACTAACGTTCTTCCCCCTTGCACCGCTATTGACTAGTTTATATCTCTTGATTCCTTCTTTTCAGCGTTGCCACTCTCATCGCAGACATTCGATATTTGGTTTTGACTCATAGCTGTTTTTTTTCCCAATTGTTTTGTCTGACACAAACTCTCCTCATTTACCAAACTTGGGACTGGTATAGAGTTGTTCTTGTTTAGGTTCAACTGAAATACAAGTATTTGAAAAGAGTTTTTAGGGGGAATATAACAACTTTCTTTTCAAGTTCAAATTCATATCAAGATTTTGCAAGGATTAAAAAAAAAAAAAAAAAAAAAAAAAAAAAAAAATCCATGTGTGAAATGAAACACGGGATTATTATTATTATTATTATTATTATTATTATTATTATTTTATTACTATTATTATTATGATTATCATTATTATTATCATTATTATTATTATATTTCGGAGGAATCCCTAGCGGGTATTCCTGTCTATAATATCCACTTGCAAAGGTTACAGAAACCCTAGGTAGTTTAAAGGCTAAATTAGCATTTCCTAACCATAGGAAAAGTGCAATTTATTCGGAACTGCCCTGCTA
>NC_051391.1:51066131-51071131 GCF_015228065.2 Penaeus monodon
ACATAGTCTGCATATGCCATTAACTACCAGTTGCACTAACAAACGCCTTCTGCAGAAACCACTGCCCTACACCAAAACCCTCCCACGAGGTTCTCAGAGGTACTATGCTTGAAATCTAGGGTGCAGTTTAACTTCCTGCCAAAGACAGCATACTCATTCTTATTCATCACCGATGCGGTGTTTGACGAACTACTTGGCGCCATGCTTACATCATGTAGATGACTGGGTCTTTATACTGGGGTGGTTGACCAATGATCCTTCCCCAGGGGAGTAGTTGTAGCTGAGTAGTTGGTGGTTCTCAGACTCGCCCACTACCGTATCTAGGTTTGACTTACCCAATATAATATATATACACATAATGTATATATGTGTGTGGATGCGCGCGTGTGTGTGGGTGTAGGTGTGGGTGTGGGTGGGTCTGTGTGTGTGCGTGCGTGCGTGCATGCGTGAAGAGAGACAGAGTATGATATTTCACTTTGTTCCCTCTCAGATGCCCCCATCAACAGTGTACTGGCGGCTTGTCTAACAATATTTGTGGGCGCACTGGCGGCCGTCGCTCTTTTCATCATCTACAATCGGCTATACTCTCCTGTGTATGTCCACCTGAAACTTATTCCATGTTAATACTTGATATACATACGATGTCTTCACAGAAATATAGCTTTTTATGTATCACATATAATCGCACACACGAGCACTGCAACTCTTCCTGTCCCGCAGCAAAGCAAGCACTTCCATGGAGCTTCCCCTGGTGGTCACTTACCCCCCTGACGTCGCCACCGAGAGACGAATCCTGGTCAGCAGTCTCCTCGATACAGTCACTGAACTCCACAAGGATGGTGAGCGCTGTACTTTCTCTTTTTTTAAGCATAAAGTAACAAAAATAATGGTGATCTTTCTCTGTGTGCCAAGAAGGAAACGAAAAACATCATGATAATATTAGAGTATATTACGAGTAAGATAGACTTCTAACAAGCTTGATCTTGCATTCGACAGGAGGCCAGCAGCTTATCCGGGAGTACAATGAACTCAAATCCATCAGTCCGACGAAGTCCACACTCCATGCAAGTCTCGGCATTAACGACCATAAAAACCGTTACATCAACATCCTACCGTGTGAGTATAATATGCAGTTCTTTCTACGAAAACTTTTATACCTACCTACGTGCTAGGATTGGTATCTGTGATAACATTGAAGTATTATACCGTTCTGTGAGGTTGATCTATATGATCTGCTCTGGTAACAACACAATTCAATGATCTGTTGAGGATATCTTTTTTCAGTTCTGAAGTAGTAACGATTGTGACTATGCTACATGATTTTTAATAGTTTTTAAACCAGTGAACCATAGAGTCTCTTGCACTTTGTTTCGACTGCATGAATAGAGGAATTACTGTCCTTATGAAAGACAATGCCGTGCAAACCAGGGGAACATGCATTGTGAATATGTCCTGTACCGTAGGTAATGAATCGTTGCTATCTTTATATTTCTTCTGAGGGGAGTGGGGGGCGGGCAATTACATGCAAATTCACATGAGTAACGAAAGAATCTTGTGTGTTTTACCTCTCAGTTGACGACACCCGTGTAATTCTGAATGAGTACAGGGGTATCCCCGGCAGTGACTATATCAATGCCTCTTACATCCACGTAAGTACTTGCTTGATTAATTAGTTCTTGTATTATAGAGATGTCACATATATTAGATATTAGGAACAATGCTTCTATTTTCTCATTTCAATAGACAATCATACTGTATTATAGATTTTCCTGACCCAGTCACGCCAACTTTTAATATTTTAGACAGTATTTTTCTGACATGTTCCTCTCTGCAGGGTTACACTAAGCCAAAGGAGTTTATAGCTAGCCAGGGACCCAAGGAGGAACTAAAAGAAGACTTTTGGAGGTTGGTGTGGGAGAAGAATGTCCACGTCATCGTAATGGTCACCCAGTGTGTGGAGGCTAACAAGGTACGTAGTGCGTGCAGATGGGAAAAGGGAAAGAGAAACAGGAAAAGAACTAATGAAAAATAAATAAAGATAAGGATATGAAAAATGTATAAAAAAAAACAAGATACCGCTAATGTGTGTGTGTGTGTGTGTGTGTGTGTGTGTGTGTGTGTGTGTGCGTGTGTGTGTGTGTGTGTGTGTGTGTGTGTGTGTGTGTGGTGTGTGTGTGTGTGTGTGTGTGTGTGTGTGTGTGTGTGTGTGTGTGTGTGTGTGTGTGTGTGTGTGTGTGTGTGTGTGTGTGTGTTTACACACACACACACAGAGGAAAGAAATCTAAAGCTTTCCAAATCCTTGACGCAGGAGAAGTGTTGCACGTACTGGCCCTCGCCATCGAACGTGCAAGGCTGGCGTCTCGGATTTTCGAAGCTTCAAGTTAGAACAGTCCTCGAGGTGAACCATCAACCAGGCGGATACGTCACCAGGAAATTTGAGTTGTCCAAGGTGAGAAGCTTAGGGCTAATTCTTAGCCCTAATTCGCGTTACTGCGAATAAGTCACTGACTCGGAATAACTCGGAAACTTATGGTACCTAATCTTATTTATTGATAAGACTCAGAAGACATTAATATCCACAAAATAAGTTTTGTGGATTTTAGTTTGAGTTTTGCTATTTGAAGATCCTTAATTGATGTATGGATTTTTATGTACTCTGTTTTAAATTATGAATTTTAAGAAACTGTATTTATTTAGTGTTAGTAGCTCCATAACCTCATATGAAACCTCGTACTCAAGGCATGGGTCCCTTAACACTAGTTAAATAGCACAACTAACGAGGCCACTGTCCACGCCACCACAGGGTTCACGCTCCCGTGTCATCCAGCACTTCCACTATGTTTCGTGGCCTGACATGGGCTGCCCTCAGACTCCCGATCAGCTAATTCAGTTCGTCAAGGTAGTCAGAGCCGCCATTCCTCGGGAGAGTTCACACACGCTCATCCACTGCAGGTGAGAAGAGTTGGGTGTTGTTTTACTACCTGAGATTGTCTGGTTGAAGGTACTATATTGTGTTGGTGATCTGAGGGACACTAAGTAATCGGAGTTCTGATACTAAAGCTTAATTTTCAGTCTCGTTTCATAAGTACTGTCATTCAAATCACCTTATAAGTTAGGAAGGTGATTTCCCTCCCTAGGATCTACTTTTTTTATATGGTGGACTCATATCTTCATTATTCATCATCCTATAAGATCTATCGCCATTTCCTTGTATTAATTTTCCGTCGCCTTACCACTTCTATTATATCCACTTATTAGATTATTATTCTTGTATTTATTTCTTCATTATTCATTGTTTATATTCTTGGATTTTTTTTCTTCATAATTACTCTCCCACATCATCTTCTTGCATCTTCACCATTCACCTCTCATATTACCTCCAAGCATTCATAACATCCCCTTGCATTCATATCGCCAATACTCATCAGCCATCACTCATCTCGCATTCATTTCTCCCACCATTCATATCGCCCATACTCAGTCTCCCATTCATTTCTCCAATCGTCCATATCGCCAACACTCATCACCCATCACTCATCTCGCATTCATTCCACCCATTATTCACCTCTCCATTCCTTCCAGCGCTGGCGTGGGTCGCACGGGGACCTTCATAGCGCTTAACAACCTCATGGACGAGATGGAGGCTGAGGGAAGCGTCGACGTGTTTCACTGTGTGTACAGAATGCGCCACCACAGGACCAATATGGTGCAGACGCAGGTAGGCCAAAGTACTGAGTTGTCTTGTCGAGTTTTAATGCGAGTTTTGTGTTATGTTATCTTATGTTATCTTGGGTTTTGTTAGTGCGAGTGATGTTATGTTATCTTGGGTTTTGTTAGTGTGTGTTCTGTTATTTAATCTTGGATTTTGTTATTTAATCTGAGTTCTGTTAATTAATGTGAATTTTATCTAATTTTCAGTTCTATTATCTAATATTGGGTTTTGTCGTTTGTTCTGAGACGACAGAATCTGTTATCTGACTTGATCTTGAATTTTCTTCTCTATTTCGAGTTCTGTTATCTTATTTTGAGTTTTGTTATTTAATCTTGGGTTTTGTTATTTATTTTGAGTTATCTAATCTTTTTTTTGTTAGCTATTTTGAGTTATCAAATCTTGGGTTTTGTTATCTATTTGAATATCTGCTGTTTAATTTGAGATCTGTTATTTAATCTAAGTTTTATTATCTAATCTAAGGTATAGTATCTGATCTAAGTTCAGTCATCTTGTTACGGAAGTTATATTATCTATCATCCAAGTTATATCATCTATCATCTAGATCTATCATCCAAGTTATATTATCTATCGTCTAGGTCTATCATCCAAGTTATATTATCTATCATCCAAGTTATATTATCTATCATCCAAGTTATATTATCTATCATCCAAGTTATATTATCTATCATCCGAGTTATATTATCTATCGTCTAGGTCTATCATCCAAGTTATATTATCTATCATCCAAGTTATATTATCTATCATCCAAGTTATATTATCTATCATCTAGATCTGTCACCCAAGTTATATTATCTATCATCTAGGTCCATCATCCAAGTTATATTATCTATCATCTAGATCTATCATCCAAATTCTGTCATTTAACTCACCAGCAAGTAAACTGATTTACATGGGATCGACCTCTTTTGTAGTTTCACTATAGGATCGATCTCTTGATATTGTGGAATTTAATATCTTTTTATTGCCGTTTCTTAAAATCAGTGTAAATATGTTGATATTCTTAATTACTGTATTGATTTTTTAAAATATACTTTATTAAAGTGTGAATTTCAAGAAACTTTATGAAATGTATTAATTTTAATGGACTTCACCTGGTGTTCATAAATGTATTAATTTTAATGTGCCTAACATGATATGTGGATCTAAATATGTTCTATTTTCGTGTATATTTTTTAGCATCCTTTATAATGGACACAATTGCAAGCCTTTGATTGAATATCATTTGATCTTGGTGCGATTTTATTAAACTTTTTGTTTTTCTTCTTTT
>NC_051391.1:51078631-51086131 GCF_015228065.2 Penaeus monodon
CTCACTCTTAGCTCTTATTCTCATCCTCTCTCCTTACTTTGTATGGATCTGAGTGTAATATATGATGTTAATCTCCTTATCTACATATTCCCAGATGAGATCATAAGGGACACAGGAAACACTTCAGTTCTTGTACACAAGCTAGATACCTCAGACCTTTCTTCTGTCCGAAGTTTTGCACAGGAGATTGTCAAAACAGAAAATTCTCTACATATTTTGGTAAGTCTTTGTCTGGAGAAATTACTGTAGAGATGAGTCTTTGGCACAAGTAAAGCCATGCTATGAGAACAGTGTGCTAAAAAATGGCTTGCATTAATGATTCATGTATTAGTTTTTCTTAGATGGGGTTTTAATTGTAACTTTTGAATTCCAGATAAACAATGCTGGGATGGCTGGTCATTATAAAAGGGAACATACAGCTGATGGCTTGGAGTTAACAATGGCAACAAACTACTATGGCCATTTTCTGCTTACCAATTTGTTACTGAGTAAGTTGTTCCTTCAGTAAGGACTTTGATTGTAGCCTTTGATGTGTAATGCAGAATGCCAGCTTGCTTGTGAAAGGAAAAAAATTAATTTTCTTATGGTTTTCCTTTCAAGTATAGTTGTTGTATGTTATAAGGATATAACAGAGATTAATCACATTTAAGCTTTTATCTTTTTGTGTGTGTATATGTATTTTTACCTTATTTTTTTAACACATACCTGTAGTAATTACTCTTACTTAGTCATCTTTGGCAATTACACAACCTCTGTGTATGAACTATGCATTTCATTCTTTCTTAGTTCAAAAGTCCATTAATGTTTTCATGAAATGATAATTTCCAATTTGCAGATATTTTATCTTTCCTTGATTACTTGGTAAGAAAAGTTACAATAGCAATTAAATATAAAAGCAAGTTCTAATTTGAAAGAGTAAGGTAAAGGCTTCCATGGACATTTTGACTCCTCACTTTGCTTTTCAGGAAATTATAAATAAGAGTTTCCTTTAACGACCCACACTTCACTAAATGCCCTTCTAGGACTCATCCATTAGACTATTATTTCTGGTTTATGTCTCCCTCCAATTTTTTTCTTATTGGTATACACTTCCCACAAATGTGTTTGTTTATATGTTTAACATTTTTATAATATTTAGTTTACCATGACTTGTCCATTAACCATTATTGGTTTTGTAGTTGCTAGAATTGTTGCTATTGTTCTTGCAATGTGTTTGTTTAGGGTAACCTAAATTATTAGTATTATTGAAGCCATCCTATCATTGGTAATTATGGAAGTTGATAGATTTGTTATATGCTTACTAGTTACTCTGTTTATTTTGTGTGATAAAACCTCAGAAGTTAAAAATGCAGTTGAAGTCACCAGATTTGTGGATTTATTGTATCTGGACAAGTGGGAGTTAGATATTGACTTCACTACAAAAAATATGGAGGTGATGGTGATGCATTTCCAAAAGAGAATAGAAGTAATGAAGGTTAATATTTTTGGTAGAAAGAACAAAGGCATTTATAGAACTTTCTTTTTGTTGTACATTGCTTACATTGATTAGTGATACCTTGTCCATAAGAGTTAAAAGGATATATTGATTATGTTCTGTTTAAATGTGCTCTTGTCTCATGCTAAGTTTATATATATATATAATATATATATATATATATATATATATATATATATTATATTATTATATATATGTATATATATAGTATATATATATTATTATAGTATATATATATGTATAATATATGATATATATATATATATATATATGTATATATATATGTATAATTTATATATGTATATATATATGTATATATATATATAGTATATATATGTATATATATATGTATATATATATATATATGTAATATATATGTATATATATATGTATATATATATTGTTCTATATTATATTTATATAATATGTATATATATAATATATGATATAATATATGATATTATATATGTATATATATATGATATATATATATATGTATATATGTATATATGTATTTTATATATGTATGTATGTATATATATGATATATATATTGTATATATATATATATGTAATATTATATATATATGTATATATATATATATATATATATATATATATATATATATTTTTTTTTTTTTTTTTTTTTTTTTTTTTTTTTTTTTTTTTTTTTTTTTTTTTTTTTTTTTTTTTTTTTCTTTTTTAAGAAATTGCAATTGTGCAACCTATTTATAAATTACTAACATGTTAAAGGCACAGTCTTTCATGTATTTAAGGTCTTCTGAAGAAAAGTGCCCCGAGCAGAATCGTCAATGTGTCTTCCAAAATGCACGAGTTTTGCGGTAAGCTAGACCCAGAAGACCTCAATTTCGAGAAGAGTTCTCATAACAGTTTCACGTCGTACAATCAGAGCAAACTGTGTAACATCCTCTTCACACTAGAACTCGCAGACAGGCTTCGTGGCTCAGGTACCTCGAGTGAACTTTTTTTAAATGATAAAGTTGTCCCTCTGTGTAAATGTTTATTATCTGAAGGTAAATATTTAGGTTATTTCCTCCTTAAGTGATGATGATTTTCTTATTATTTGCAGACGACTGTAATTATTTTTATTGTGATTGGCAGGGGTTATAACAAACAGCTTGCACCCTGGAGCTGTGGATACTGAAATTGCCCACAAGATGGGTGGCTTTATTGGCTACACACAAGCACTTTTGTTCAAGTTGATGGGAAAGGTAATTGATTTTTCTAGTGTTTTTCTTTTTACCTTATTCGTTACTCTCAATTTTTCTTTTCTTTTTCTTTCCATCTCCTTTTCTCTCATCAATGTTGATTACAAATGTCTTTTCCCTTTTATTCTTATCCATCTATAATTATGAACAATATGTGGCTTTTGACTTTATTTCTCTCAGGATTGTGAACTCGGTGCCCAGACCATCATCCACTTGGCAGTTGCAGAAGAAGTTGAAGGCATATCAGGGAAATACTTTGTTGACTGCAAGGCAAGATAAAATCCCAGTTACAGATACAGGAATCTGTAATGAAAAAGTGAAAGATGTGAGGTTGATTATGCATGAAAATCTTGTACAAAAAAGAATATATTAAAATCCTGTATGTTATTAACTTGCCTTTATATTTTTCAGGAAACAGAGAGTTCCAAGCTGGCTCAGCACAGAGGAATTGCCAAAAAGCTGTGGCTTGCCAGTGAACTTGATGTGAAGTTGGAAAATGAGGAAATGCAGTAGTCTTAAAGGAGGAACCTACAGCAAAAAAGATATATATATATATATATATATATATATATATATATATATATATATATATATATATATATATATATATATATATATCTGTAAGTGAATTGAAATATTTATTTGGCTTATTGGCTTTGTTGAAAGCAGAGTAAATTCAGATTATAGAAGATGCAGTATATAATTTCAGAGTAATCCAGCCCATGTGAGATCTTTGCTTTCATGGTCTTGTATATCACAGTATAACTGTTTGGAATATTTTATCTTTTCTCTTTATGCCTTATATTACTTTTGTCAGATTGCACAAAAGATTATACTATATTGATTTCTCTTCTAAAACTGAAAAAAATTTACCAAGATACCCCATCACAAAAGACAGGCAGGTATACCGTCCACTTTGCCTGTGCAAATCATACCTGTTCCTTGCCATCTACAGACCATACATCCTGTCATGTAAGTGGAAGTGTTTCCTGGTGTGTTACAGACTTCCTGCTTTCTCTAGTTTCTTTTCTGTTTCAGCTTCCATTTGGTTTCTCTCTGATGTTGAATGCTTCTGGCTTTGTCAGCTTTAAGAATTGCTGATTTTTGTTGTTGAATTTTTTTAAATTATAGAGTTTTATGTGTAATAGCAGTGGCATGATATCCTTAGGTAACTCTAAAATATGAGTTCAAGGACCTGAGTTTTGTGTGTGTGTGTGTGTGTGTGTGTGTGTGTGTGTGTGTGTGTGTGTGTGTGTGTGTGTGTGTGTGTGTGTGTGTGTGTGTGTGTGTGTGTGTGTGTGTGTGTGTGTGTGTGTGTGTGTGTGTTGTGTGAAAAGAATCTGAAACTTCACTGCTTTTGAGTAGATAGAAAGTTTAGAAAGTTAATTAGTTATCTGTGAATTGACATAGACTCAATTTTAAAGGTTGTTCAGTCTTTGGTTCCAGTTGAAGGAGCAGTGGCTAGTCTGTGCTTATGAATTTATTTTGCTTGATAATGGAAGTTGTTTGGATCGAAAATACATATAGTGATCCTTGTAAAACTTTTAACAACTACACAAAGAATTTTATTTTTATTTTTTTTTTACGGTAGGTTCATGTTAGGAGCCGTTGTGGTCACAGCATGATACTTAATTGGAGTTTTCATGTTGTGATGATCTTGGAGTGAGTACGTGGTAGGGTCCCCAGTTCCTTTCCACGGAGAGTGCTGGTGTTACCTTTTAGGTAATCATTCTCTGTTTATTCGGGCTTGGGACCAGCACTGACTTGGGCTGGCTTGGCCACCCAGTGCCCAAGGGAACAATGCGCCGGCCGGTGACTCGAACCCTCGAACTCAGATTGCCGTCGTGACAGTCTTGAGTCCGATGCTCTAACCACTCGGCCACCGCGGCCTTACACAAAGAATATGTTCTCCGCAAACAGCAAAAACTGTAGTCCAGGTCAAGGATAGCTTTAGAAGTTCATCCATATTCAAATTTGTATTATATGCATTGCAAAGAATATAGAACAAAAGGGAATGCTCACAATGTTGGTGTGTATGTTCTTTTAACCCAGTGAGTGCAGATGGCAAGACTTCAATGCCATGCCCACTGTAATAAAAGGTTAACTATTGTCTTTACACATAGATGGCGTTGCAAGTACTTGATCACTGAGGAGTCAGCTATTAGTCTTACCTGTCTCACCTGTTTACTCTTTTCCTTGATTTTTTGTTATCAATATTTCAATTACAATTTAATAATCATAATACCAATTATGAATGATAACAATGTTAATATTAATCGTATTAGAAAGAAAAACACATATTCTCGCCAATTCAAGGAATGGGGAGTTCGGTCACTAGGGCCAACCCATAGACTCCTGGTGGCTGAGCACACGTGGAGCCATCTGTGTGTTAACAAAACTCACTAAAATTTAAAGGGGACGGTACGTAAACCCACTGATATTGGGTTAATACTATGTATGACATGTCCATCACATTTTGCTTGATATCTACTTCATATTGTGCATTTCGGTAGTATTTGCATGATTTTTGATATCTGGTAAATAAAATTATATGAATTATTGTTGTTTTTTTATATAACAAATTACCCTTGTTCTTAAGCTTTACAGTCAAAGATGATACATGCTTACAGGAAAATCCTGTTATCAGAATATGATTCCACAACTTTGTTTTATATTTTAGCAGTTTGTCAGAATATAACAAAAGAAAGATACAGGGAAACATCAGTAATTAACACAAAATTCACAAAATTAGCAACCTTATATTGAAATAAGCATAGGTTTTCTTTTATAATGTTGCTCAAAACTAGCCAAGGTAACTGCCTTTCTCATTTTCTCACCACACCTGACAGATTTTTATAATCTTGGAAACTTAAAATATGTTCATTAAGAGAGATACCAAAGTATAAAACCTGGTCAGTGATGTATAGGGTTTTGAGTATCGAGAGTTCATGTATTGATGGTAAAAGCATTATATTAATAATATTTTTTTGTCATTTTGTATCGGGAAAGATTTAAAGGTTGTAACTAGCAATATGGAAGTTGAAGATCACAGATTCAGAGAAACTGCAAATTGTTGCTAAATTCTTGATAATTTACTCAAAAACCTTCTAAAATATAGGAACTCAAAGCTTAGAGCCTCAAAATTTACCTTTGGCTTAAAGTGGGGCACAAGCAACAGAAAATAAAAGTATACTTGTAATGTTAGTTTCAAGATACTAAGAACATCTGAATTCCTGTTTCTACTAACGAAATGCCTTAGCCAGAGTTATATAAGTCCTGGAATTGTCCTTAACCCAAAGCCTCTGGGAAAATGTCACTGTAGTATTGTAACCCCCCCAATCCCTTGCTCGTTGTTGTCATGGGGGCTTAAGAGACGGAGACTAAGGCCCAGTATATGTATCACCTCTCCCTTTAACCTCAGCCCGCACCTCAATTTTGCATGGTCTTTTCTTCTCTCCTTTCCCTTTTCCTCCTCTTCTTCATCCCCTTCTTCTGTCCACTTACATTATCTCATTTTTCCCCTTTTCACCAGAATACCCTACCATCGTGCTATATGACCTTTGATGTCTAACACATTTATTTGTTATAATCATTAACCATTATCCATTGCAGTATTGCTTTGTGAAATGTCTCTGCACATAGATGACTCTGCCACAAGGATTTAATTAGTTGTGACCTCACCTGATTTCACCTTTTCTTGAGTATGAGAAAAAACACTTTATTTTACTAATGCTTTCAATATTGATAATGTTACTTTTGTTATAGACATTATAATTATTATAGTGTTATTGATATTACTAACAACAATATTAGATATCAGAAAACATTTTTGAAAATCAATGAAGAGGGTAAACAGATGAGACAGGTAGTAATCATCATTTCATTATGTAAAAAGTCATATTGCTGTCGTTTTTTCTTATTATTGTCATGACTATATATATATATATATATATATATATATATATATATATATATATATATATATATATATATATATATATATGTATATATATATGTATATATATTAATATAATATATATATATATATATATATATATATATATATATATATATATATATATATATATATATATATTTATTTATATATTTAATCTAATGTGCTAATATCAGATACCCAATGATGAATTATTTTCTGTGGTGTATTAACTTCATTACTTCTGTTGTCAGTATTCAATCCTCTATGCTATAAATTACATGTATTAGAAAAGTAGCCTGTAGGTTTTATTTACAAGTGTCTCTTTTCTCTCTCTCGATTAAGCGTTAAGGTCAAGAAAAAAATCTCTGTAAAAATTTTAAACAGTTAAGGATTAAATTAATATCCTTCAGTATAGAATTAGCAAATATACCAAAAAAAAAAAAAAATCTTTTTGTGACTGTTTATCTACTTACTGAAAACATTCTGCAACATCACCATCTAAGGTCATTAGCGGCGAATGCAACATGAATCCCCCAGGTAAGATTCTTTTTTTTTTGGTTCACAAAGGGATGTTTGTAGATTCCGGGAATGGTTAATGGCTAAAACAAATAAATGCACTAATCAGACCTCATATAGCATTATGACAAAGTACTGAGGCGAAAGGTGTAAAAATGAGTTAACAATTAGGATAAATGCACAGAAGAAGGGGATGAACAAAAGGAAAAAGGGAAGGGGAAGAAGAGAAGACCATGAAAAATGAATTGGGGCGGGGTCTGGGGTCCATGGCAGGGGTGATCATCCCTCTACATTGGGTCCCAGTCTCCGTCCCCCAACAATGAG
>NC_051391.1:51106131-51118631 GCF_015228065.2 Penaeus monodon
AATGTTGGATTAGTAGTAAGACTGATAATAATGATGATAATGATAATGGTGAGTCTGATGACGATAATGATAGTAAAAATAATAATGATGTTAATGATGATGATGATGATGATGATAATGATGATGATGATGATAAAATGGTAATAATAACGTTGATGATAATGATAGAATGATAATGATAATGATAATAATAATGATGGTGATTAACATGATAATCATAATCATGTTAATAATAAAAATCATAAAAAAATTAATAATTAGTGATACTATTACTACTATATGATAAAGATACTAATAATGATCATGGTAAGGATGATGATGATAATGATAAAGATGATGATACTGCTGATAAATTTATTGAAAATAGAACAGTGATAACAGTAATAATAATAATAATAAAAAAATAGTAATAATGATAGTAATAGTAATGATAATGACAATTATGATAGAATTAATTAACAATAATAATAATAATAATAATAATAATAATAATAATAATAATAATAATAATAATAATAATAATAATAATAATAATATTAATAAAAATAATAATAATAATAATAGTAAAAAAAAAAAAAATGATAATGATAATGATAATGATAATGATAATGATAATGATAATGATAATGATAATGATAACGATAACGATAATGATAATGATAATGGTAATACTACTAATAGTAATGATAATGACAATAAGAGTAATCATTATTATAGTGGTAATACAAACAATAGTGATAATGATGATGATGATAATATCATTAATAATAATAATGATAATAATGATGAAAATAATAAAGACTATGATGATAATAAAGATAATAATAATAATAATAATAATAATAATAATAATAATAATAATAATAATAATAATAATAACAATAACTACTACTACTACTACTACTACTATACAATGATAATAATGATAATAATAACAATAATACAATAATAATAATAATGATAATAACAACAACAACTATAACAAAATCAACAACAACAACAACAACATAATAATAATAATAACAATAATGATAAGAAAATGGTACTTCTAATAATAATAATAACAACAATAAAAAATAATAATAATGATAATAATAATATGATAGTAATAATAATAATAATGAAAATAATAAAAATAGTACTATTACCACTACTATTACTAACAATAATGTTAACAATGATAATAGTCATAAATGTTAATAATAATAATAATAATAATAATAATAATAATAATAATAATAATAATAATATATTATGTACTACTGCTATACTACTACTACTAAGATAATGATGTTATTATTTTATTATTATTATCATTATTATATATATTATTATATTATTATTATATTATTATTTATTATTATTACCTATTATTGTTATTATATCATGTTTTTTTATTTTTATATTAATACCATTATTATTATCATTAATGTTAATTAATTCTATCATAATTGTCATTATCATTACTATTACTATCATTATTACTATTTTTTTATTATTATTATTATTACTGTTATCACTGTTCTATTTTCAATAAATTTGTCAGCAGTATCATGATTTTTATTATTAACATGATTATGATTATCATGTTAATCACCATCATTATTATTATCATTATCATTATCATTCTATCATTATCATCAACGTTATTATTACCATTTTATCATCATCATCATCATCATCATCATCATCATCATCATCATTAACATCATTATTATTTTTACTATCATTATCGTCATCAGACTCACCATTATCATTATCATCATTATTATCAGTCTTACTACTAATCCAACATTATCATTATGCTTTCATTATTATTATCATAATCATTATCGTTATTATTTGCACCGTAATCATAACCACCACTAATTTTGCTATGATTAAGTTTCCTACGATTTGAGAAAGAAAGAGATTCCCGTATCATAGAAAAAATAAATAGGTTTGTTAAGAAGGCACTATTCTATAATAATATTTAGAGTAATATACCATATTTTTCCAAGTTTATTTCCAATGCACATCACGAAGAACTAAATTTCATGTCAATGTGAATGTCTAACAGGACATTTTGCTTAAACATCTATCAAACATCTAAACATCTATGAAATATTGACAATGGTTCATACGTGTGAACTCCTTTATTTATGGTTATGCTATGGGAAGTTCAGCGTTCTGTTTGGTCCTGTGTTTATGATTATTATTTTTCATGATCGTGATTTTTGTAATTTCATTACTGTTGTTTTAGTTTATATTATCAAGATGCACACGCACATACGCGCGCGCAGACACACACGTGCGCGCAGATACACATACAAACACACACACACACACACACACACACACACACACACACACACACACACACACACACAGTCTATAAAGCACAAATGCCATTCTTATCGTCTTCATATAAATAAAATTAAGGAACTGATTTATCATTTCCAAAAAAAAATGCGATTATCCTAGGGCAGTGGTTTCCAAACTTGGTTTCCATGTGAATCCCCCTCCCCCCTGTCATGCATACATGCGAACACTCTTTCATTTTGGTATGTCTCAAATTGAAAAACAATAATATTAAATTTAGACATGTACCTTAACGTTTATGACATATTTCCCCCAAATACGCCCACTTTGGAAACCAATGTTCTAGAGAGTGGAAAACAACCTGAAACAGGAAGCATAAAAATCACACGCTACGTAGTCAAAAATCGTGCAACAATGTATTAATTAAGAAAATGATACTCATCGTTGAATCATTTTCTCCC
Source organism: Penaeus monodon (assembly GCF_015228065.2). NCBI lineage: Eukaryota > Metazoa > Arthropoda > Malacostraca > Decapoda > Penaeidae > Penaeus > Penaeus monodon. The sequence continues at coordinate 51,108,894 of NC_051391.1, forward strand.
CAGAGTTACTTAACACTTTCATATCCGTTTCTGAACGAGATGCATGTGACATTTTACTTGATCAGATCGAGAAACCGTTTTTGTTTTAGATTACTGGTTTATCGTAGCTTATTCGCGGTCAGTAATCATTATTTCATATATGTCTGAATCGTAAATATTTTGTCGCGATATCGATATACCTAGAGCAATCACTTTAAGAAAATCGATTTTGATCAACCTGATATTTCGATTAGCTTATGTAAAAAAAAAAAAAAATTGCTGCTTGTTTTTGAATGACGAGTATTTTCTTTAGTTCACACTAGCTCATTTTTTATTGCATCAAAGGTGTACTAAATTATTCTTGTTAGGCGGGGGTACCCATTTCGAAGGGGCAAATATTTTCCCTCTTTTGCCGAAATGGGAAAGAAAGCGCCGGCAAAGGAGAGCAACAAGGAAGCAATCAAGTGATGAAAAACATATGTCGTACTAACGTCAGGCTATAATATATATATATATATATATATATAATATATATATATATATATATATATATTATATATATATATATATATTATATATACTTAGATAATTATCGTTCTGCTCACATCATCGGTAACCCTCAGTACCGAATAACATTTATATGTATAAAAACTAGGCCTAATTTACTATTCTCTCTCAGCTACATAGACATCAAATCACCATCTTAATTTGATGTGCTAAGTATTCACAACACATGTCCATGAAGTTTTAAAATGTTTGAATACATTGTTGGTATCTGTTAGACACACAAATCTACTCCAGCCTAGTGAGGGATAGCAATCAAAGGCTTAAATACTGATCATAATAACTATATTCGTGAAAGGCATTAGCACATTGTGAAAGGTCATTATTGCCTATGCTTACACCTCCCCTTTATCTGTATGTATCTGGCACAAGCATAGTATTTTCATTAGTGACACAGTTCCACTAAACTTAAGCTGAGTTTCAAATATGACTTGCCGACAAGAAAAGGGAAATGATAATTTGTGCGCCTTCATTGATAAAGAGTGAACAAGTAGCATAAATTTGTCACTACAATACACATTAGTTACCCTGTCAGTACCAAGCTCGTCCTATAGATTTCCTATTACAAATTCCGAACCAGATTTCATGTAGTGGTAAGAGGGCACATGACTGAGTCAGTAGACATTGCACATTCAAAAAATATAACTATAGTATTCTGCACTAAATATATTCGCCTTATAGAAAATACTTCAGCATCTATCAAAATTGGTGTACTGTAGCTACTTTCCTCTCTGCTGATATGTATGTCATTTAGAATACTGTAGTCTTATATATTGTGATTTACTCTATTATCATGCTTAGTTTCTTTTGTTCTGAATTATTATTTTAATGTGTGTTATTTCCCTGCATAACATAACATGAGATGTAAAAGATCACTTCACAACTGCATAAAGGCTCTTTAAGTCCTCCTAATGGTCTGGCAGTGCTCTTTTGGTGGTTAAAATTCTGCTCACAAGCATAGTTTTTGCAGCTAATTGCTGTATATAATCTGGAAGACAACAAATCATGGGCCATTTTATATATATATATTATATATAATATATATAATATATTATATAATATATATATATATATATATATATATATATAATATCATACATTAATAATATATATATATATATATATATATATATATATATATATATATATATATATATATATATAATATATATATATATATATATATATATATATATATATATATATATATATATATATAAATATATAATATAAATGGCCCATGATGTTGTTGGTCTTCCAGATTATGAGTAACAGCAATTAGGCGTGCAAAGAACTAGTGCTTGTGAGCAGAATTTTAACCACCAAAAGAGCACTGCCAGACCATTAGGAAGGACTTAAAGGAAGCCCTGTTATGCAGTGTGTGAAGTGACCTCTTGTTACATCTCATGTTATGTTATGCAGGGAAATAACACACATTAAAAAAATAATAGATTCAGAAACAAAAAGAGAACGTAAGCGATGATAGATAGAGTAAAATCACAAGATATTAAGACTAACAAGGTAATTCTAAATGACATACATATACAAGCAGAGAGGAAAGTAGGCTACAGTACACCAATTTTGATAGATGCTGAGAGTATTTTTCTTAAGGCGAATAATTTAGTGCAGAATAGCTATAGTTATTTTTTTGATGTGCAATGTCTACTGACTCAGTCATGTGCCTCTTACCACTACATAGAAAAATCTGGTTCGGAATTTGTAATAGGGAAATCTATAGGGACGGAGGCTTGGTATCTGACAGGGATAACTAATGTGTATTGTAGTGACTAATTTATGGCTACCTGTGTTCACTCTTTTATCAATGAAAGGCGCACAAAATTATCATTTCCCTTTTCTTGTCGGCAAGTCATATTTGAAAGCTCAGCTTGAAGCTTTAGTGGAACTGTGTCACTAATGATATATACTATGTGCTTGTGCCAGGTATAACATTACAAGATAAAGGGGAGGTGTAAGCATAGGCAATAATGAACCTTTCACAATGTGCTAATGCCTTTCACGAATATAGTTAATTATGATCAGTATTAAGCCTTTGATTGCTATCCCTCACTATGGCTGGAGTAGATTCTGTGTGATCAAACAGATACCAAACAATGTATTCAAACATTTTAAAACTTCATGGACATGGTTGTGAATACTTAGCACATCAAAATTAAGATGGTGATTGTGAGTTCTCATGTAGCTGAGAGAGAAATGAGTAAATTAGGCCTAGTTTTTATGGACTATAAATGTGTATCGGTACTGAGGGTTACCGATGATGTGAGCAAGAACAGATAATTTCTAATATATATATATATATATATATATATATATATAATATATATATATATATATATATATATATATATATATATATATATATATTATATAGCCTGAGCGTTAAGTAGCGACATATGTTTTTCATCATCTTGATTGCTTCTTGTGCTCTCTTTGCCGGCGCATTTCTTTCCCATTTCGGCAAAAGAGGGAAAATATTTGCCCCTTCGAAATGGGTACCCCCGCCTAACAAGAATAATTTAGTACACCTTTGATGCAATAAAAAATGAGCTAGTGTGAACTAAAGAAAATACTCGTCATTCAAAAACAAGCAGCAATTTTTTTTTTTTTTTACATAAGCTAATCGAAATATCAGGTTGATCAAAATCGATTTTCTTAAAGTGATTGCTCTAGGTATATCGATATCGGCGACAAAAAGTGATTTACGATTCAGACATATATGAAATAATGATTACTGACCGCGAATAAGCTACGATAAACCAGTAATCTAAAACAAAAACGGTTTCTCGATCTGATCAAGTAAAATGTCACATGCATCTCGTTCAGAAACGGATATGAAAGTGTTAAGTAACTCTGGGGAGAAAATGATTCAACGATGAGTATCATTTTCTTAATTAATACATTGTTGCACGATTTTTGACTACGTAGCGTGTGATTTTTATGCTTCCTGTTTCAGGTTGTTTTCCACTCTCTAGAACATTGGTTTCCAAAGTGGGCGTATTTGGGGGAAATATGTCATAAACGTTAAGGTACATGTCTAAATTTAATATTATTGTTTTCAATTTGAGACATACCAAAATGAAAGAGTGTTCGCATGTATGCATGACAGGGGGGAGGGGGATTCACATGGAAACCAAGTTTGGAAACCACTGCCCTAGGATAATCGCATTTTTTTTTGGAAATGATAAATCAGTTCCTTAATTTTATTTATATGAAGACGATAAGAATGGCATTTGTGCTTTATAGACTGTGTGTGTGTGTGTGTGTGTGTGTGTGTGTGTGTGTGTGTGTGTGTGTGTGTGTGTTTGTATGTGTATCTGCGCGCACGTGTGTGTCTGCGCGCGCGTATGTGCGTGTGCATCTTGATAATATAAACTAAAACAACAGTAATGAAATTACAAAAATCACGATCATGAAAAATAATAATCATAAACACAGGACCAAACAGAACGCTGAACTTCCCATAGCATAACCATAAATAAAGGAGTCACACGTATGAACCATTGTCAATATTTCATAGATGTTTAGATGTTTGATAGATGTTTAAGCAAAATGTCCTGTTAGACATTCACATTGACATGAAATTTAGTTCTTCGTGATGTGCATTGGAAATAAACTTGGAAAAATATGGTATATTACTCTAAATATTATTATAGAATAGTGCCTTCTTAACAAACCTATTTATTTTTTCTATGATACGGGAATCTCTTTCTTTCTCAAATCGTAGGAAACTTAATCATAGCAAAATTAGTGGTGGTTATGATTACGGTGCAAATAATAACGATAATGATTATGATAATAATAATGAAAGCATAATGATAATGTTGGATTAGTAGTAAGACTGATAATAATGATGATAATGATAATGGTGAGTCTGATGACGATAATGATAGTAAAAATAATAATGATGTTAATGATGATGATGATGATGATGATGATGATGATGATGATGATAAAATGGTAATAATAACGTTGATGATAATGATAGAATGATAATGATAATGATAATAATAATGATGGTGATTAACATGATAATCATAATCATGTTAATAATAAAAATCATAAAAAAATTAATAATTAGTGATACAATTACTACTATATGATAAAGATACTAATAATGATCATGGTAAGGATGATGATGATAATGATAAAGATGATGATACTGCTGACAAATTTATTGAAAATAGAACAGTGATAACAGTAATAATAATAATAATAAAAAAATAGTAATAATGATAGTAATAGTAATGATAATGACAATTATGATAGAATTAATTAACATTAATGATAATAATAATGGTATTAATATAAAAATAATAAAAACATGATAATAATAACAATAATAAAGGTAATAATAATAATAATAATAATAATAATAATAATAATAATAATAATAATAATAATAATAATATTAATAATAAAAATAATAATAATAATAATAGTAAAAAAAAAAAAATGATAATGATAATGATAATGATAATGATAATGATAATGATAATGATAATGATAATGATAATGATAATGATAATGATAATGATAATGATAATGATAACGATAACGATAATGATAATGATAATGGTAATACTACTAATAGTAATGATAATGACAATAAGAGTAATCATTATTATAGTGGTAATACAAACAATAGTGATAATGATGATGATGATAATATCATTAATAATAATAATGATGATGATGATGATAATAATAATAATGATAATAATAATAATAATAATAATAATAATAATAATAATAATAATAATAATAATAATAATAATAATAATAATAACAATAACTACTACTACTACTACTACTACTACTACAATGATAATAATGATAATAATAACAATAATACAATAATAATAATAATGATAATAACAACAACAACTATAACAAAATCAACAACAACAACAACAACATAATAATAATAATAACAATAATGATAAGAAAATGGTACTTCTAATAATAATAATAACAACAATAAAAAATAATAATAATGATAATAATAATATGATAGTAATAATAATAATAATGAAAATAATAAAAATAGTACTATTACCACTACTATTACTAACAATAATGTTAACAATGATAATAGTCATAAAAGTAATAATGTTAATGATAACAATAATAATAATGATAATAATAATAATAATAATAATAATAATAATAATAATAATAATAATAATAATAATAATAATAATAATAATTATTATTATTATTGTACTACTGCTACTACTACTACTACTAATGATAATGATGATGATGGCAACAACAATATTATTAATAATGATAATAATGATAATAATAATAAAATACTACTACTATACTACTACTACTACTACTACTACTACTAATAATAATAATAATAATTTTAGTAATAATAATAATAATAATAATAATAATAATAATGATAACAGAAATTATAATAATAATGGTAGTAGTAGTAATAACAAAATTGGCATGATAATGATAATAACAATGTTGGTAATGATAATAATGATGATAATGATAAAGATGATAAAATAATAATGAAACAATTGACGTGGTTGCAACTGTGAGCATAATGAAAATACGAAGGTAATGATACTAACATTCATGATAAAATGTGTGGTGTATGTGCATGTATATACCTACATCTACATCTGTTTATCTGTTCAGTTATCTCGTTATGTGTATGTGCATGTATATAAATGCTTCAATTAATGAATTCACTTTGCATTATTATATAAGCTAGTTTTTCTCTCTATGAATTCAACACTTCAGTGTATCCAAGAATGTTATTATGCAATTTCACTGCCCAATGATGAATTAAGAGTTTACCTAAACTGAAGAAGAACATACATGAAGCCCGCCCTAGAAATACTTATTGTATAACAGAAAACACACTATGCTTTTATAATCACGAAGAGAGAGACAGAGGAATCACACCAGAGAAACACCAAAAGTCTTTCAAATAACATAATGTATTTGAAGGTCAACAACAATTTGTATTGTTTACATGCCATGAACAAATATAATGAAATGGAATGTACAGTGACATAGACATTGTCCTCAGAAGCAAGAAAGACACATGCAGGGAGAACACAGACTGTGCTTGACATTGAAGTAATGGGCAGTGGAGCTCCGATCGAGGTGGCGTCCAGTGGTACGGTCGCCAAGGCCCATTGTGCATGGCGCCTATAGAGCGTGTGATGAACAAGCTCCGACAGACACCCCGAGACGAGATCAGCAGCGGATCTGGAGGTGCGCTTCGTCGAATTGTAAACCACACGCCTTCCATCTAATTATAATGAGTTTAGCAGCTCAACGACCCGTTCAAGTACGGCATTCCCTCGGGGATCAGCGAACGCCGACAAACGCCATCCGCAGACAGATCAGAACAACCCTTTGGAGAGTCTCCCAGACCCTTTCACGCTGCGTCCACGAACTGGACCTTCCGTGGATGCAGCATGAGTCGCCTGTACCGCGATACCTCATTTCATAGGCACCCTAGGCTGGCCTGGACACAATGCTGACCGCAGCGCAAGTGGCACTGCGATGGATGAAACTTACACTATAGTGGGAAAAGTACACCAGTAACATCGCTGAACACAATAACAAGATTATAGGTAATTCCTTTAGCCCATGCGCCTTAAATCATCATTCCCTCACATTATCTTCATGTTTCTCTCCCCATTTATTTGCTTTGAGAGGTAACACAGTAGAGTGAGGTTTGTATATTCGTAACAGTCACAATATTTTTTTTTCAAGAAGACCTTGAATCACGTGATTAAAAAAAAAGAACTAAAAGGCATTTCCCTATATGGTTACACCAGTGGGTAATTTTCTTAATAGATGTATCAATACAGATGACTCCATTTATTATCATCTGCATATTATGATACATCAAATCAAACGAACATAATTTTTTTTTGTTTACAGTTATACATATAAAAGGTACGAAGTACATATTTTTATCTTTAGCAGATCCTCAACTGATGTAAAGACAGAAGGAAAGAAAGAAAGAAAAAAAAAATCTTCCGAGATCATGGAGAAAGGGAGGGGGAGGGGAAGGCAAAAATCAATAATATGTCATGTTCCAGTTCTGATTTACGAACATCTTTAACGAATTGTGTGGCTAAACACGGACATAAGGCACAGTAACTGAGGGAGGACAGCAAGGTAGATGTGGCAATTATCGGTGCGGTCACATGCACGGCGCGACAGACGCCTACAATCCGTTTTCTATACACGCTTTGGAAGAAATTCGGGATTAACGCTTACACACGAACAAAAACAGACCATTGCACACTTAAACATAAGGATATGTAGACACACGCGACTTTAGAGGAATGCACACACATCCATACTCAAATACTCGTGTGTGTATTTGTGTTTATATATATATATATATATATATATATATATATATATATATATATATATATATATATATGTATATATATATATGTATATATATATTATATATTTACACACACACACACACACACACACACACACACACACACACACATATATATATATATATATATATATATATATATATATTATATACATATACATATACATATATATATACATATATATATACATATATATATACATATATATATATATATATATATACGCAGATACATCCGTTGTCAACACGCAACAATTTCTAAGAAACGTGTCATCTCCGAAACATTAGCACTTTCTCTCTATGTATTTTCTTATATACCCAATCATATGCACAAGTCCTTGAGTAGGTGGTGTGTGTGTGTGTGTGTGTGTGTGTGTGTGTGTGTGTGTGTGTGTGTGTGGTGTGTGTGTGTGTGTGTGTGTGTGTGTGTGTGTGTGTGTGTGTTTTGCGTTTATGATTATATGTACGAGTACATACATGTTAAACGCACACACTCGCATACTGCGTATATAACAATAACAATTATGATTATAATAATAAGGATATTGATCATGATGATAAATAAACTTTTTGAATTCATTAACGCATATAGACTTTCACATATACTCAAATAAACTCAATCATTCTCTTCTACACATCCTGATCACAGGTGTGTACGTATATATGGCGTATTTTATATTGCGTATATTTCTGTATTCGCGAGAAACATGCCACTGGGGTAATATTCTGTTAACTTTAGGAGAGGATTACACTGAACCATATTTCCATCATATTACATACAACCGAATTAATTTGTGGTACTTAAATTTACATAATGATAAGTGCACTAACGTCGACAAGCCCTCCATTAGTATCACATCGTTTTGTTTACGAGACTCTGGCTTCTTCTTCGTATTTCCTGAAGACGGGACAGCTCGAGAATGTGACAGAAGGTTTCGAAGAGGGACAGCGACCAACAGAATCACGACACAAAAGAAAACTTACTTCCGATACCGTCTCTGCACATCGTACTTGCCTCTGTGTGCTTGACTCGTGATAGGTGAGCTCCCCAGATCCTCGAGCAACTTCCTGGACCTGGTTGGCATGTCCGGAAGCAAGGGCATGGCTGGGGTAAAGTCACTCATGCTATCACTTATGTCGGCCGTTAAGGGTGAGAAATCGGAGAGCCGGTCGTAGAGGGCCCCTGTGAACTCCTCGTTCTGGAAAGTCGAAGCCAGTCGTGCCATGGACCGATCTTCCTCTGTCATGGGATAACGTGAAGGCGAAGGTCCTCGAGAGCCGTAGTAGTGACGAGGGGAGGTTCTGACGCCGGGAGAACTGCCGTACCAGCTGGGTGGAGAACCTCCTGGCTTGAAGGGGGGATAACCACTATAATAACCAGAAGAAGGATCACGAGCGTCCCGAAGGATCTCGTCAATGGAGCGTAAGACACTGGTGGTGGAATCACGTGCGGACTGCGGAGGACTTTGGTCATAGGGCCCGTAAGCTCTCGGGTCGGAGTAACCTAACTCGGCACTTTCCCGTAACCTGGCGAGACGTAGCAGCTCTTCGTGCAACCGGGAGTTTTCTTCGATCTGCTGCCTTCGCCTCGCGATCTCGGCTTTAATTTTCTGCTTTTTCTCCTCGCGAGACAAGAGGTCGTCGTCGTCGTCAGAAGCGTAAGGAGATGGATGCCAAGAGCGAGGTTTGCGAGGTTTTCTGCCGGGTTTTTGTCGTATCGAGCCTCCCATGCCGGAGTCGTACATGGTGGCGCCGGGGGTGGAGCTTCGTCCCCA
>NC_051391.1:51136131-51146131 GCF_015228065.2 Penaeus monodon
ATATATATATTATATATATATATAATATATAGTATATATATAATATATATATATATATCATATATTATATATATTATATATATTATATATAGATATATATATATATATATAATATTATAAATATACAACACACACACAGATACACACATAACACCACACACACAAACAACACACACACACACACACAGATATCTATATATATATAATATGATATATATATTTATATATATCTATATATATATGTATATATATATGTATCATAGATATGGATATAGATATTAGATACATATATATATATTATATAATATGTATGATATATATATTCAATTATATATATATTATATATAGTATATAAATGTTATGTTCATATATATATATATATATATATATATATAATATATATATAAATATATATATTATATATCGGTGTGCGTGTGTACACACACACACACAACCACACACACCCACACACACACACACACACACACCACACACACACACATATATTATAATAGATATATAATTATATATATATTATATATTATATATATAATATATATATATTATATATATACTATATAATAATATATATATTTATATATCTATATTATATATATATATATATAATATAGAGAGATAATAATATATATATTCACACACACACACACACACCACCACACCCCACACACACACCCACACAAAACACAACAATATATATATATATATAGATATCTATATTATATATATATATATATATAATATTATTAGATTATTATACATAATATATATATATATATATAGATATATATATACATACATATATAATATATATAGTATATATATATATATATATATATATATATATATATTGTATATAATATATATAGATTTATATATAAAATATATATAATATAGTATATATATATATACATATATACGTTATATATACTATAGATATATATATATTATATATATATATATATATATATAATATATATATATATATATAAGCTCAAACACGCACACATTTGAGCACTTCTACCACATAGTTGCCAGTTTAATATATACAGCAATGCAGATTAGTTTTGTGCTCCCGTTTGGATACGTAAATATACGTAAAAAAAAAAAAAAACATTGGCGTGTGGGCGGACCTACCTGAGAGCATATTTGTCTGCATAGAGTGGGGTGGAACATTGTGAGATGCAGGTGGTGTAGGTCGTGCGGAGGCACTGGGCGATGCTGGAGGGCAAGCAGACGGACTTCAGCTGAGGTCCTGATGTGGTCGAATACGCATACGTTGCTTGGTGACCTGCAAGAGAGGGTTGTTGACTGGTGAACGTATTATGTATTTAAAAAAAATGAAAAAGGGTGGAAAAATCGTTTATAAATTCTATGTAAATACTAACCAGCACGCATACTGTGTTGTGTGACCTGCACAATCTAATGTAGGTACTAACAACACGCAAACAGTTGCTTGTGTGAGCTTGCAAGAGAGGTGTTGACTGTGTGAAACTATATATATATATATATATATTATATATATAGTATATATATATATATATATATATATATATATATATATATATAAAACATAGTTTGTAAAATTCTAATGTAGGTGCTAACAAACGCATACGGTTGCTGTGTGACCTACAAGAGAGGGTTGTTGACTTTGTCTTGTCGAACGTATTAAGTACTACAAATAAAAAAAAGGGAAAATGGTTTGTAAAATGTTTTTGGTAAATATGATCAAACGCATACGTGCTGTCTGGACCTGCAAGAGAGGGTATTGAATTCGTTGTGAAACTACATGAAATTATTAGATGTATATATAGATATATATATAATATATATATAATATATATATATATATATATATATATACTAAACTGATATTGTGGATACTAACAACACAGATGTTGTTGCTTGTGTGGCTGCATTTTTTTTTGTAGAGAAGGTAATATTGATTGCTTTGTGTCGGTATTAGGGATAGTAATGCGTATGTTTTTGCTTGTAGCTGACAACAGAGGGAATGTAAGTCAGTGTGATTTCAGAGTTCTTTCATAGCTTAGGATGCATGGGTGACAGATTCTACGACAATATAAACTAATTTATCACTATTATACTACAGCACGCACGCACACACACACACATACACACACACAAACACACATATTATAATATACATATACATCATATAATATATAAACTATTATATATATATATATTTATACATCTATATATAGATATACAATATTATATATAACATTTATTGTATATATATATATATATATATATATAATATATTAATATATATATATATATAATATATAGATGGAGGCCAGACTCAAGATAAAATGGCGAAGTACATAATTCTTAAGTGAATTAAATATCAGTAATACTGATAGCATATAATTATTCATGTAAACTACAACGATAATGGTAAGAGTTATTATAAAGATTAATGTTAATGGACACTTATAGAATATGACTGAAATGCTAATGCTAATAAGAAGAATAATACCAAAACCAAACGACAAGAATGATGATAACAATAAAATCCCAATAAAATAGCAGTAATAAATAACACCAAGAATAAGTATATCATTACTACCATGATTACCATACACTAATAGCCCCCATCAAAACATAAATAATAAAGCATAACCCAACGTACTACCATTACATCACACCCAAATACTGTACCGTCAGCAAGCCCACCTAGGATACCCAGAGCAGATCCTGGGGAAGGGGGTAGGGTGATTGATATCTGGAGTTTTGAAAATATTAGCTAGATTGGTCATGCTGAGGAGGGCTACCATGGTAAGCGACCCACCCACGCGTCCGGAGGACGTGGTACCGTCCAGGGAAGACTGGCGTGCCATTGTGACTGCGTCAAGTAAAAGAACCAGCGTGACGTAATTTCTTATTTGATTCTTTTTTTTTTATCTCTCTTCAATTTGTGAGTCGTTACTGACTGAGTGGTTTTGTGTGGTTGATTTATTTCTTTTATCTTCAATAGCCGGCGTTCGTGCTAAAGGGGACTTTAGATATTGAAATTCGTTTTTTTTCTCTCTCTCTTCTTCTAATGGTGGATTTTTATTGTCTTCACCTCTGCCAAACTGAGAGATATTAAAGAGTTTAAGAATTGGTTATGCCTCTGAGGTTGATCGCTGTGCATCCACCCCACCCCGATTTTTTAGAAGCGCACCGATGTGCGGGTGTATGGTTTGTGTGACGGTGCGTGTGCATGTGTACGTGGTGTGTAGAAAGAGAGAGGGTAGAGGGGAGGAGAGGGAGAGGGAGGAGAGGAGAGGAGAATGAGAGAGAGAGAGAGAAGATGGAGAGAGAGAGAAGAGAGACGAGATGAGAGAAGAGATGAGAGTTGTTGAGCGAGAGAGAGATGAGAGAGAGAGAGAAGACGAGAGAGGAGAGAGAGACGAGATTTGGAGAGAGAGAGAGAGATGAGAGAGAGGAGAGAGAGGAGAGAAGAGTGCGAGAAGAGAGAGAGAGAGAGAGAGAGAGAGCGAGAGAGATGGGAGAGAGAGAACGAGAGGAGAGAGGAGAGAGAGAGGAGAGGAAGAGAAGAAAAGAGAAGAGAAGAGAGATCCAAATATGAAGAGTATATACAGAGGCTTTATTCAATACAAGGTTTTACGCCTCTACAATTCAAGTGGGTGCCTGTTGTTGTCTGGCGTGCGCACGCGCGTGTGTGATCCTTCGACGGTATCCCTTGGGTTATTTTTGTCTTAATTTATCTTTAGTTAACCAGGCTCACGCCTCTTTCTGCATGAAGAGGGTCGCAGTCACAGTTCCGAGAGCTACTAAAAATATCCTCTACATCTACGTTGCAAATACAAAGTTTTATACAATGAAGTACACCCACAGAATCACAATGAACGCCATGGCGCACATGCGTGTAAGTTCAATATATTCCAATACTGCAGATACAGTCTTTGCTGATGTATACATATTTGTCATAGTTTGAGTATGCATACTACTAATGCAGTGCATTGCGCACGTTAGGAAAAATGTCCTGGAATAAAAGTATAAAGTATACCATGATGATGAATGAAATCTAACAGGGGTTACAGCATCTATACTATTACATAATGGGATGCAAGTATAGAGATGGATTAACGAAACATCAAGCAATAGAAGAAGTCATCACGTAAATCAAGAATCTACCAGCTAAAGAGCAAAAATCAGAAACATTTACCTGAGGGGACACTGGCAGTATACTTACGATCATAAAACAGAACAGAAGAAGTAAGGTTTAGTTGATTGTTTACTTACGAACTGGAAATGAAAAACAGAGGTTTTCAAAAGGGGAAAATATACAGTTTGTTTGGGGTTATGAAATATAAGGAGAATTTAGTAACCAATTCGTTAAATTTTAAGAGAGTTTACAGATATTCTACAAATCTACAACTTTATTTCTTGGTGACAAAATAATGCGAAGAATAAGGAAAAAAAGATGGACAGAGGGGGGAAGAGATTATACGAGAACATGACGTATGTTTATAAAAGTGAGGTATCAATAGGACACAGCTGAAAGAGATTGTAATACATCGGTAAAATCATGCGAGAAGAGGTACACGTAATGGTGGTTTTGAAAATGTATGTATGTTATGTGCATATATATGTGTGGATTATATACATATACATTATATATATACTATATATATATATATTATCTATATATAAATATAATATATATAATATGCGCGTTTGGAATATATAGATATATATATATCTATATTATATCTATATATATATGTATATATATTATAGATTATAGAATATATAGATATAAATAATATAAATAGACTATATAAATATATATATACCTATATGCGTGTTATACACACACCACAACACACACAAACATTACACACACACACACACACACACACACGATATATATAATATCATAATATATATATATAATATTATATATTTTTATATATATATAATATATATATATATGGTGTGTTGTGTTGTTAGTGTGTGTGTGGTGTGGTGTGTGTGTGTGTGTGTGTGTGTGTATGTATGTAACTGTATTGTGTGTGTTGGTGCGCGTTTGTATGGTGTTTTGTATGTTGTGTTGATGTGTTGTGTGGTGGTTTTTGTGTGTACTAGGGTGTGTTTGTTGTCTAGAGTGCGCATATGCATGTATATTCCTATTATACTGTGTCTATGTATTATGCTAACTGTGGAATTAATTTTACCCGATGATAAATTTGAGATACAACAACTTTAAGTGAAACAAACACAAACGCAGTATGTTTGTGAATATTGACCTTTACCGGCAGCTGTTTAAACGAAAAGTAAGGATACGTAGACATGTCACAACGAAAGTGGTTGTATGCAAACAGAATGTATTAAAAAAAAAAGTACTATGCAATGTTATTAATCATTAATTTGCAAAGAGCCAAAGGTCTTAAAAGCGATGTACTGAACTGCATTTCTGGATATTTTTGTTAAATAGTAGCCGCACTGATGAACAGAACCATTACATAGATGGCTTTGTAAGAGATGTGGGCGAAACTGGGTGTCGGAAAATGTAAACATGTGTTGTTCGGTTTGTTAAAGAAGAAAAAAAAAAGAATGTTTTTTTCAGAATTTAGTAACTGATTAAATTTATGAGAGATGACCAGCAGTAGTGAGAGCGAAGAACGAATTTGTGAATCCTGTCGAAAATGTGTTGTTTAAAAAGTAAACAGTTGTTTTATTTACAAACTATTTATCCTTTATTATAAGTCTTATATTTTACTTTATGTTGCCTTTCAAACTGATTTAAAAAACCCATGAACAGTTGTAAGAACCCATCTTATATGAACTATTAATATTGCTGGTAGTTTTATCCAAAATTATTTTTTTCTGAACTTTCAAAAGAAGTCGACTTGCCCATTGATATCACATGTGCGATTACTAATCTCTTCTTAATTTAATTTCATCTTCTTTCCTTCTTTTCCCCTTGAGTCCCCAACAGTTAGATATATCTAACTTGTTTTTCCAATTCGGAATTTCTTTTTCGAAGTGAACCTGTGAATACTCTCCCTACCCCAGCTTCAGGATTAAATCTTTCTTTTCATACTATTTAAACTGGGGCAGTAGAATGGAACCTTATACATTACTGTATTTGCAGCTATTAAAAAAAAAAAAAAAAAAAGTTCATATACAGCCATACAACTTGTAGTTATCAGGTATCTATATTGAAGGTAAATATATTTCTACCTTTCAGGTTAGATCAGACTAGCATTCTATGCTTTTTACATGACTTGTCATCTCTACAGTGTGATGGAATTATTAATTAAAGAATCAACTAACTTCTCACTAAATTTTTACTCAAGTATCTATATTGAGTCTGCCATGGCCTCTGCACATAACCTAGGATCTTGTAGTAGTGTATATATTAAAGGTCATTTTGATATCCGATACATACATCTGAAATGCACTTTGATGAATGAGCAATAGAAAAAAAACACTTTTTATTTTCTTAGGCCCATTTCTTTATTGCATTTTTTTTCACTAATACACAAAATATAATTCCATTCTTGGATTTCAAAGTGTCGAATATAGAAAAAGGGATCTTTATTTTCTTACTTTTGATTCTTTAGTGAGGGATATGACACCATGATTATTGATATAAATAATTTCTGCTTTGTGAAGATTCTTGTGCTATGGATATGACGAAAGGGATGACTGGCATCGTTGATACGCTTTTACGAGATATTTTTTTTGCCAATGCTAACCCTTAACAATTTTAATTGAATGTGCTTTTGGTTAAAGTCAGTTTCCGTTTGGCACAATATTTAAAAAAAAATATAGTGTTAAAAATTAAAAAATTTTTTTTGGGGGTTTCACGCGCGAAAACCTGAGCAAATTTCAAATAAATCCAAAGAGGGAAGGAAAATTATCTTAAATGTCCAAGCTTCCTTCAAAAAATGATAGTTATCTTTTTCTCTGCTGGGCTTTGTAGCTCGTTATTTGTTGTATATATATATAGATATATATATATAATAATATTATATATAATATATTATATAGAATATTATATATTTTTTTTTTTTTTTTTTTTTTTATTATTATTATTATTTTTATTTTTTATTTATTATTTTTGTTAATAATCGATATATTTCCTGTATGCCATTTCCCATTCATTTCATGTGTGTAACAGTTTTTTCTTGACTAGTTTTCAAAAAATTTTTCCCAATTAAAGATATGAGTTCTTTTAGATTTCACTATTGTTCATTTTTTAGGTGTCAGGGACGGTGTCTGTTCTATCAGTTAGAATAAATATTTGTAAAGGGGATGAAAGACTATGGGCAATGAGTCCGGGAAAATATATTTTTGCTGCAAATGCATTTTTCGGTTTTGATGGGTTATATTATATGCGGAGGAGGGCGAATAATGATTAATAATGATAATAATTAATAATTATAAGATAATACATGATAATAATACTAATGATTAATAATAATAATAACAATTAATAATGATAATAATAGTAATAACCAATCCAATAATAAATATGATAATAATGATTAATAATAATTAAAGATAATAAGAATGATGATGATGATAATATAAATAAGTAATAATAATAATAATAATAATAATAATAATTTTAATATTAATAATAATAATAATAATAATAATAATAATAATAAAATCTACTATTATTATTATAATAGAAAAATACTATGAATTATTTTTTATTTATTTATGTCTTCTCTTATACAAATAATGAAACGTTGCAATGTCTTCAGAGGGAAAGCCTTTAAACTGAAAGACATTATACTTAGTAATGTTTTAAGGAAGACACTTATTATAGTAATTGGCATGAGATGGAAGTGATAACTAAATTATCAGTACATCAGTCTCACCAAAATATGTTAAATGTCTGATTCAGACTCAACTACACGCCTTTATAGAAGGGAGTCGGGAAATGCACATGGAGATTTACATTTTCGGAATCACCTAGTCTCGCACTTCTACAAATATATACATGAAAAAAACACGGGAAAACCAGTGATGTGGACTGTGTATAGTGTATCGGCAAGAAGCTTAGAACGGCAGGCACATGGGCCGCCACACAAGTTTGGGTGGGTTCTACAATACTGATCGAAAATTTAATTATTAGCCTTGCAAAGCGTTGAGTTGTAAGGCCAATCCAATAACTGTACATATATAAAACTGGACAATGAACCTGAAATGTAATTGTTTATATTAATAATGAATTACTAAATACTTGAAATACAAAAGCCAATGAGTTGTAGCAAGTTAGAGCGGAAAAATGTAGGACAAACAAGAAGGAAAAATTTGGACAAAAGTAAAGGATACGGTTTCAAGAGGGGGAACTTACCTAAAACGTACATACTGCAAGATTAATGTTTACAGTAATTTACCCTCAGTACCATCTGAATGATACCGGTTACGACTTATCTTATCTATCTTAACAGGGATCAAAATTTCAATGGAATTTTACTCCATGCAGGTTAACGTCTCTTTATTGGAAGTTGTTAGTGATGTGTTCTGGAAGGTCTTGATGCACGAACAGGAAGACTGATCATTGAGATAATATAGTGACCATCTGTTAATAGAGCAGTTGTTTATAACAAAGTAAGTTTAACAAACAATGTCAGAACTGTTACGATATTGTGAATATTTCATGACAGTGTCAAAGTATATTATGAGGATGCCCTTGAAGAAAAAAAAAAAAATAAATAAAAGAAAAAATAAAAGAAAAAAGAAAAAATCGACTATCTGTTTTACTATTACCAGTAAGATATTGTTTCATTATTATAATACCGTAATTTCAGCATGTTTATAGATGATTGAGCACCAGGTTGTATTCATAATTATCAATTAATGTCTAAATTAGAATTTATATTATACTTAACCCAAACCATAAAAGGTTATTCAGCCAAATGCCTGACATGATATTCTATAAAGCTACAAATTAACACTAATTGATACTATGCTTTACTGAGATCTGGAAGCAAATTATTTTGAAAAATTGTGGGCATTTGTGAGCATACTAGTCAAAGCACTTGAAAGATCTAAATAAACGTTTCACTTTAGCAACACATAAAAAAAAAATCTGTTGAAAAAGTGCACGCCGTTTATCTATGTTTATTCGCCTGTCTCTCTATATCAAAATCCTTTTAAAAAATTGCTAATATCAGGTGCGCTAGCAATGTGATCTGGTTCCGTCGCTTCACCCAGCATACTGCTTGCTATTTTGCGTGCGCTAGCGACTTCTTCCATTCCGCTACTCTAATAAAGGTAATTAAAAAGAGGTCATAATTCTATCCCGTGGTTATTTCCATAGGCAACTCCTCTGGTGTGAGTTGCACATAGCGTGTGATGTAGGCAAATGTAGGTCTCTATAAGTGTACTCTTTCAGCATGTGTCCAAGACAGTATTATGGTCTGTGATGTACTGTGTTAACAGTATCCAATGTCTAAAACATACTTTGGAGCATCATGGTACATCGAGACATGACTATGTAATACCTCTTCCTCCTACCTGACTCTGTCCTTGGCGTTGAGTCCAAAAGAATTCTTTTTATGCGACGGCAGCGGCGCTGCCTCCTGGTCGGGCGGCAGGTGCGGCAGCTTGCGGCGGATCCTGAGGCTCTTCTGGCTGTCCGTCTCGCTCATGGTGTCAGAAGAGTCGTCGCGGAGGCCCCGTGGGGTGCCCGCCGGGGTGCTGGGCGTGCCGGTGAGCATGGCCAGCTGGGCGTTCACCCCCGACATGCTAAACTCTTCGGGTGAAGCCAGCTGGTCTGAGGAGGAGCGGAGGCGGCGCCCTGGAGGGAACGTAAGCTGTTAACGGCTGGCGAGTGGGCGAGGGTGCGCCTACGATAATCTGGGTTGGTGTGTGTGCCTAAATATGCAGATGTGCATGCATACACATGCACACAAGCACGCAGACAAACTCTCTCTCTCTCTCTCTCTCTCTCTCTCTCTCTCTCTCTCTCTCTCTCTCTCTC
>NC_051391.1:51151131-51153631 GCF_015228065.2 Penaeus monodon
TAAAGACGATTAACCTGCATGGAGTAAAATTCCCTTGAAATTTTGATCACTGTTAAGATAGATAAGTCGGAACCGGTATCTTCAGATGGAGATGGTAAATTACTGTAAACTATTAATACTTGCAGTATGTACGTTTTATGTAAGTTCCCCCCTTGAAACCGTATCCTTTACTTTGTCCCAAATTTTTCCTTCTTGTTCCTAAATTTTCCGCTCTAACTTGCTACCACTCATTGGCTTTTGTATTTACAAGTATTTAGATTAATTATTAATTATAAACAATTACATTTCAGGTTCATTCCATTTGTATATAATGTACAGTTCTGGGATTGGCTTACAACTCAACTGCTTGCAAGGCTAAATAATTAAATTTTTCGATCAGTATTGTAGAACCCAAACTTGTGTGGCGCCCATGCATGCCTGCCGGTTCTAAGCTTCTTGCCGATACACTAATAACACAGTCACTGGGTTTCCCGTGTTTTTTCAGTATATATTTGTAGAAGTGCGAGACTATGTGATTCCGAAAATGTAAATATATCCATGTGCATTTCCCGACTCCTTCTATAAGGCGTGTAGTTGATTCTGAATATCAGACATTTACATATTTTGGTGAGACTGAATGTACTGATGATTAGTTGTCACTTCCATCTCATGCCAATTACGATAACAGTGTCTTCTTAAAACCATTAGCTAATTACATGTCTTTCAGTTTTAAGGATTTCCCTCTGAAGACATTGCAACGTTTCATTATTTGTATAAGAGAAAGACATAAATAAATAAAAAAATAATTCATAGTAGTTTTCTAGTTATAATAATAATAGTAATATTTATTATTATTATTATTATTATTATTATTATTAAAATTATTATTATTATTATTATTATTATCATCATCATCATTATTATTATCTTTATTATTATTATTATTATTATTATTATTATTATTATCATTATTATTGTTATTATTATTATTATCATTATTATTATTATCATTATTATCATTATAATTATTATTATTATCATTATTATCATTATTCGCCCTCTCGCAATAATACCCATCAACCGAAAAATGCATTTGCAAAATATATTTTCGACTCATTGTCACATAGTCTTTCACCTTTACAAATATTTATTCTAACTGGATAGACACCCCGTCTAGACACTCTAAATGAACAATGGTGAATCTAAAACTCATATCTTAATTGGGAAATTTGAAACTAGTCAAGAAAAACTGTTACACACGTGAAATGGAATAAACAGGAAATATATCGATTATTAAAAAAAAAAAAAAAAAAAAAAAAAAAAAAAAAAATATATATATATATATATATATATATATATATATATATATATATATATATATATATATATATATATATACAAACAAATACGAGCATACAAGCCAGCAAGAGAAAAAGATGAACTATCATTTTTTGAAGGAAGCTGGGACATTTAAGATAATTTTCCCTCTTTGGATTTATTTAAATTTGCTCAGTTCGCGCGTGAACCAAATTAATAACAATATATTTTTTTTAATATGTGCCACGGAAACTGACTTTACCAAAAGCAAATTCAATAAAAATGATTAAGGGTTAGCATTGCAAAAAATCTCTCGTAAAAGGTATCACGATGCTAATCATCCTTTCGTTATCCATAGCACAAGAATCTTCACAAAAGCAGAATATATTTATATCAATAATCATGTGTCATAGTCCTCACTAAAAGAATCAAAAGTAAAGAAAATAAAGATCCCTTTTCTATATTCTAAAATTTGAAATCCAAAGAAATGGAATTATATTTTGTGTATAAGTGGAAAAAAAATCAATAAGAATGGCCTTATAAGAAAATTAAAAGTGTTTTTTTCTATTCTCAATTCATCAAAAGTGGCATTTCAGATGTATGTATGCGGATATCAAAATGACCTTTATATAATAACTACATACAAGATCCTAAGTTATGTGCAGAGGCCATGCAGAATCAATATAGAGTACTTGAGTAAATATTTAGTGAGAAGTTAGTTGATTCTTTAATTAAATAATTCCATCACACTGTAGAGATGACAAAGTAATGTAAAAGCATAATAATGCTAATCTGATATACGCTGAAAATGTAGAAATATACCTTCAATATAGATAACCTGAATAAATACAAGTTGTATGGCTGTATATGAACTGTTTTTTTTTTTTTTAAGTAGCTGCAATAAAGTAATGTAATAAGGTGCTCATTCTAATGGCCCAGTTTAATAGTATAAAAGAAAGAATTAGCCTGAACTGGGGTAGGGAGGAGTATTCACAGGTTACACTTCGAAAAAGAAATTCCGAATTGGAAAAAAAAGTTAGATATATCTAAGCTTTGACTCAAGGAAAAGAAGAAAGATGAATTAAATTAAAGAAGAGATTAGTAATCGCACTTGTGATATCAATGGAAGTCGACTTCATTTTGAAGCTCAGAATAATTTTGATAAAACTACCAGCAAATTTAATAGTTCATATAAGATGTTCTT
>NC_051391.1:51159140-51161640 GCF_015228065.2 Penaeus monodon
TTATATATAGTATAATATGTGTATGTATGTATATATATATAATGTATATATATATATTATATATATATATATATATATATATATATTATATATATATAATATCATATACATGTATAAATATGTGTTTATTTATTATGTAATCGTGAAATGCCATGTCTATTCCCAGAACATAAGCTGACTTAGAGGATTCGACACCCTAATTATTGAATAAATGTGGTCAAGTAAGGTAGTCGAAAGAAACAGAGACGTCATTGTAGCCAGATCTAGCTTATTATTTGAGGGGAAAAATTGCCTTTCCAGATATATGGTCTCATTCGCCTACGAAATAATGAGAGGAGGCCATCTTCTATCTTTACAAAGGTGTTTGAAAATGTTCTAAACTTCCCATATACAAGTTTCTCTCTCTCTCTCTCTCTCTCTCTCTCTCTCTCTCTCTCTCTCTCTCTCTCTCTCTCTTCTCTCTTTCTCTCTTTCTCTCTTTCTCTCTTTCTCTCTCTCGATCTCTCTCGCTCTCTCCATCTGTCTGTCTACTTATCTCAACATTAGTCTAGTTATTGTAAGGTCAATGATACCAGTTAATGAAGTATTATCATACCCGACACTGTTTCTCAATAATATCGGATTTTTTGGCATTTCCCGTTTCTCGTGGAGTAGCAGGATAGACGAATACATGCGAAAAGATGTGGGTAATAAAACAGAAATAAAATACAAATATTTGCCAGACTTACATGCAATCATCTGCAATGCCTTTACATCAGTCAACAAGGAACACGTCTTTTTTACTTCTGAATTCAGCTGTGATTGGAGCTGTTGCACTGTTCTCTATGCTACACCAAGGGGCTGCATATAGTGAGCCGTGACTGTCAATAGTGTTTCAATCTTTCGACATATACATTTTGTCTATTTATATAACTGTCTGTTGGTTCTTGTTATCATGCAACGGTATGTCAGTGTCCTTTGTAGGTTTCAATGTGTACAGCGTCTGTGGTCGACATGGGTCGGCCTGTGGAAATTTCTGGTCCTTGTAGATAACACAGTCCCGCGACATTGAAGAGTCTAAAAAGGTGATCGTTCTCTCCTGTTCCTCCATATCTTGTAAACCACGAGATGCCGAGGTCTGCTCTTGTGCTTCATTCATTTACATTTTGTGAAGTCGTTTTTTCGTAATGCTGGAGAGCTTTCCTCCCGTGCTCCTTCCTGTGTTTCTTTCCTTTGACGTCCACTTGCTTATCATTCTCCTCCTCGTTGTGTCTTTGCTCATCATGTCGCGTGTCCATAGAATGTTGAGGGAATGTGATCACACACGCATTGCCACATCGCCATCAAGGTTTCTTCTCGATCATCTGTATATGCTCATGCGTTCGTCTCGGTTGATTGGTTCCATCCAGTCACGATCACATATGCTAATAGTCTTTAGAGATATTAGGCTTTAAACCACCGGTGAATATATGTTCAGCCCTGATGCCGTTGTCCACATAGATGCTTTATGAAGTAGTTTCCACGATGGCACTGAAAAGCACGTTTCCAAAATTTAAGGATTCTTGGAATGTTTTACCTTGTAAATATTCAGGTAAAAAAATCAACTGTCTCATACTTTGTCAACTGTCATTAATATCATAATTATCTGTCAACGTTATCTTGACCATGCACATGCAAAGCACCATTTGCTTTAAGAAGTGATATAGTGTTAACAAGTGGATTGTCCAAAAATAAAGATCTCATAATCACATATCATCAATTACAGAGGTAAGGATTTTCATCATTGTGTAGTTTTTAAAATAACGCAGTTTACAGCTTGTTAAAACCGTGCCAGAAGTTTATCTGTTACACACTGTGATAAACAATTTTCTAAATAAAATGCTTGCAAACTTATGGATACTCCACCAAGAATAGTGGTTTGTTGTAGAATAGACAAGGATAATTTTACATACATCCGTCAAATGCGGACATTTTGACTTAGACATTTTTACTTTGCTTTGCATTTTGCACGCTAATGTGTGATCGATTCTTATGATGAATTTATCAATACAGGACATAATCTCGCATGAAATAATGAGAAACATGTTGTATTAGCTAATATTTGTTCAGTAGACCCATTGTACTGCATGCCGGAATGCTCAGGCCATCTATATTGGTCCCAGCAGCAGCTGCCAGAATACATGCAGAACCTGAAGGAACAGCTGAGGGAGGAGCTCAAGTCCACCACAGGCGACCGGCGGGCCATCCTGGAGGCCGAGTTGCTCCGGCTGCATGAAGACCGGCGCCGTGCCCTCACTGATAAGGACAAGGACAGGGACGGTCGCTTGCGCAGGGAGCTGGACCGCCTTTCCTCCTCGAGCTACACGGGATCGCTGACGCTCAAGCAGAGGTTTGTTGAACCCTGCGCTGGAAACGACCCAGTCTAAGCGCCGTACATGAGAGAATATACATATCTATGCACAACCCTTCGAGTCTATGTGATGATATACTCTTTCTGGCATATTCTGAATATGTGGTTCAA
>NC_051391.1:51179140-51183756 GCF_015228065.2 Penaeus monodon
GGGGCAAATATTTTCCCTCTTTTGCCGAAATGGGAAAGAAATGCGCCGGCAAAGAGAGCACAAGAAGCAATCAAGATGATGAAAACAGATGTCGCTACTTAACGCTCAGGCTATATATATATAATATATATATATATATATATATATATATATATATATAGATATATATATATATATATATATATATATATATATATATATTAGAAATTATCTGTTCTTGCTCACATCATCGGTAACCCTCAGTACCGATACACATTTATAGTCCATAAAAACTAGGCCTAATTTACTCATTTCTCTCTCAGCTACATGAGAACTCACAATCACCATCTTAATTTTGATGTGCTAAGTATTCACAACCATGTCCATGAAGTTTTAAAATGTTTGAATACATTGTTTGGTATCTGTTTGATCACACAGAATCTACTCCAGCCATAGTGAGGGATAGCAATCAAAGGCTTAATACTGATCATAATTAACTATATTCGTGAAAGGCATTAGCACATTGTGAAAGGTCATTATTGCCTATGCTTACACCTCCCCTTTATCTTGTAATGTTATACCTGGCACAAGCACATAGTATATATCATTAGTGACACAGTTCCACTAAAGCTTCAAGCTGAGCTTTCAAATATGACTTGCTGACAAGAAAAGGGAAATGATAATTTTGTGCGCCTTTCATTGATAAAAGAGTGAACACAGGTAGCCATAAATTAGTCACTACAATACACATTAGTTATCCCTGTCAGATACCAAGCCTCCGTCCCTATAGATTTCCCTATTACAAATTCCGAACCAGATTTTTCTATGTAGTGGTAAGAGGCACATGACTGAGTCAGTAGACATTGCACATCAAAAAAATAACTATAGCTATTCTGCACTAAATTATTCGCCTTAAGAAAAATACTCTCAGCATCTATCAAAATTGGTGTACTGTAGCCTACTTTCCTCTCTGCTTGTATATGTATGTCATTTAGAATTACCTTGTTAGTCTTAATATCTTGTGATTTTACTCTATCTATCATCGTTTACGTTTTTTTTTTGTTTCTGAATCTATTTTTTTTTTAATGTGTGTTTTTTCCTGCTAAAATAACATGGATGTAACAAAGGTCACTTCACACATCTAACAGGGTTCCTTTAAGTCCTTCTAATGGTCGGGCAGTGCCTTTTGGTGGTTAAAAATTCTGCTCAAAGCACTAGTTCTTTTTCACGCCCCAATTTCTGTTCCTAAACTGGAAAACCAAAACATATGGGCCATTTATTTTATATATTTATATATTTTATATATTTAATAATATATATTATTTAAAAAATATATATAATACATACATATTTTAATATATATATTTTATATATATATATATATATAATATATAAATTTTAATTCAAAACATTTATATATATAATATATTTAATTTTATATATATATATAAAATTTTTTTTAACATTATATATATATATATCTTTTATATATACATTTAAAATATAATTTTATATAAAATATATAATATATATTTAATATATAATGTACAAATCAAAATTTCATATTTATCAACACTACAAAACTTTGTATAATAGATTGCATATATGGTATGTGTATATATGTATTTAAATAAAGTAAAATATTGTATATAATACAGTATATATATAAATATATATATATATATTAATATTTTATACATATGTATATGTATATGTTGTGTGTAATAGTATATTAGTTAGTTAGTGTGTATATTATATATATATATATATTATATAATATATATATATATATATAATATATATTATATATATATAAATATAATATATATAAAATTTTAAAAATTAATTAATTTTTATGTATTATATTTATATATTATATATTTTATTACATAATTTTTTCTATATATACATATATGCTATATATATGTGTGTGTGTTGGTGTGTATATATATATATATTATATATATTAAAATATATATATATATATATTATATTATATAAATATATGTGTGGTTTTTGTGTGGGTGTGTATGTAAAATATACATATATATACAATAGTATATATAATCACATACCCACACAATCTGGAAGACCATAAACCATGGCCATTTATATATATATATATATATATAAAATAAAAGATTAAAAATAAATATTATATATATATTATATATATATATATATATATTATATATTATTTATTATATATAATATATATATAATATATATATAATATATATTATTTTTATATATTATATATATATAATATTAAAATTTTTTTTTTTTTTTTTTTTTTTTTTTTTACATATACATAAAATTACATATTTACTTTAAAAACACACACACACACACACAACCAAACACACACACACACACACACCCACCACATCCACACACACACACACCACACACACACACAACCCCCCACAAAAACACACACATATATAATATATATATATTATATATATATATATATATTATGTATTATATGTTGTATATGTAAGGTATGTGTTTAATAGTAAATTTTATGATATGTAATTATATGTATATGTATATGTATTGATATTATATTATATATATTATATATTTTATATATATATATATATATATATATATATTATAATGTATACAACACACCCCACACACACCACACACACAACACACACACACACACACACACACACACACACACACACACACACACACACACACACACACACACATATTATAATAAATATGTTGTTGCAGTGTTTCTCCTAATCATCCGGAAAACAGTAGGTGCTATCAGCTTAAAACATAAAACCCAGCTGTATTTAAAACATAATAATGAAAATAAAGTGATAATAATCACCAGAAAGTAAACAATATTATAATTTAAACCCAAATAAAGGGCTGCCCCACAATATTAATAACATTATGACTTCTACAAAGTACCATCATACTTTAAGAATACAACAGGACACAGAATAAGGCATTTTAAACAGCCGTTAACAAATACAATGAAAGTTTTCTGTAGGTGAATTTGATATTTTGGTCACATCATCACAAACCATGGGGTTTCCTGACATTACACTAGTAATGCAAGTATAACTTTGGTTCGTGCATTACTTCATACATTATTATTGCTTTATTTCTGTGTGAATAACGTGACACACTTTATCATTCCCTTGGCCTTTGTCTGGAGAATCAATTTTCAAGGTACCGTCAAGTAAATTTCACTCTTATATAGCATTTAAATCTGAAACTAAAAATCATTTTCCGGTAATATGATTTGGTAAATGAAGCTATGATAAATTCAAACCAGATATGACAAATTTTTTGGGCCTTTTTATCTGTTTTTAAAGCTATAACTCCTTATGGCTTAATCAGAGTAATATGAATATGTACCTAACAAAAAAATGAATCATCATCTTCATTTCAACAAAGTTCCTACAGCCCTATTCTTAAATGTCTATGAAACAAGCCTATAAGATCCCACACCACTTACACATCACATGTACACAATATTTAATTACTAAATACCTAGAAGCCATGACCCCCTTCCATGACAAAACTGACTAATTTATGGTTTGTTCACTTGTCATTTATTTAAACTGTGTATATTTATGGTTTATAGTTTCTATCTGCATATTAACACATTGCCAGTGGGCAACTATGGGCATTCAATTTCTTTTTTCTTCATTACTATTAGTATATTCATAACATTAAAAAAATCATAAAGTCTATATTAATAAAACAGTAAACAATGTGTAATAAAATTCACTAAATATAATACACAACCAATGGGTTAAAATCTTCAACATTTGATATTTCCTAACTGAAATATCCCCATATTTTAAACATAAATTGTCAGCACAGTCTGAATAAATAAAAAGCCATGGAAGCATTATATATCAGCCCAATTAACTTCCGTGTTATGGATGTAGCATGGCTTCTACGTGAATTTATAATGTTTGTAATTGTGTGGTTTGGCCCAGAAAAAATAGCTGTATGTCCCGGTCTGATGCATTTCTTAAATCACACAGAAAAGGGAAATGCACATTCAGTTTCAATTCCACAACACCCCCAACCAAACTAGTAACCAATTTCTACAAATTGCTGGAATCTTATCATAGTTTTCAACTTGAGTAAAATTAGCTTTATCAGTTTTGCAGTGATTTCTAGCTTGGGAATGAATCACTTTAGATTAACCTTAAACCACAAATAAAGATTATTAAACAGACTAAAGGGATCCTTTTTTAAAAAGTCTTAACTTTGTTGAATTACTATATTAAATTTTTATATCTTTATATATCACACAGTAAGTCAACATGACAAGTTTATTAGCATTTCTTCCACAACATAGCACCTAACTACATGCTGCATCTTCATTTTAAATCGCTGTATCTGCCGCAATTGATCAATATCTGATGAAATGAATTTCAAATGGCAAGAAATTTATATACATAAAAGCAGTATCTGATGAATATAGAAATTTCTCATGGCAGAGAAATTTATTTTAAAAAAAAATTAAAAATAACCCGTGTAAATTACTTAACAGAATAACAAGAGGAAAAGCAATCATAAATTCTTAAAATTATTCCTCCCATGCATCCCTACTTTCCTTTTCAATATTCTATTTGTCAGAATACAATCCA
>NC_051391.1:51183856-51186356 GCF_015228065.2 Penaeus monodon
ATATAATACATATATATATATTATAATATATATATATATATATATATATATATATATATATATATATATATAAGAAGGAATGCGAATCGCACTCTCGAACTTTTATACTGTCACCAAATTATTATTATTATTTTTTTATTCATAACGCTTTTTGTATGTTGTATGTTCTTTTCTTTTTTGTATATATATCACAAAAGTTAACATGCACGACCGCGCAAGTACCGTTAGCAGGCAGAAGTTTAATGAGTTTGACTATCTGCATACTAATATTGCAGCATTTAGAAAAGGGGAAAATGAATCAACGAATCATGCATATCAAAACAAACTCACTCAGCAGCAAAATGATTTATCTGTTTGAAGAACAGATCGTCTTAAAAAAAAAAGAAAATAAAAAGAAGAGAAAAAAAAGTGTGGCATTAAAAAAATAGAGGCGCGTGTAAATTTACATATTAGATATCACGGTGAATTTTTTGTGTGGATATTTACAATATTTAAGAGAAAAAAATAAGATACTGACTGGTTTTATTTTTCAAAAAGTATTTTTCGTATTCCTCTATTCTGATAGATAGGAAAAAATAAAAGCTTCTATCTATTTGCACACCATGCAACTATTTTTGATCTTAGGAATGGTAAAAGTCCACTGCATTCCATATATATTTTCACTCTTCATTAAAAAAAATATATATGTCACAAAAACATTCTTGCTTTGCATGTCGTAGATCTCAGCAAGTTTCCATGCGATTTAGTGATAATGCTCATGCAAATAACAGCATCATTATTATTATCATTATAAAAATGGAGGAATAAAAAGGCTGGTGGGAGAAAAGAGAATAAGGAAAATACATGTTAATTCGGAAAAAAAAAATGGGCGAGAACTGTTGTAATTATTTTGATTCATTCGGGAAATCTATTCATATTAGTTCCGAATAAAAGTATGCTGGTTTACTCACCCTACATCCTGCCTGCCTATGCGCCTTGAGTTGTGAGTGAAATGTGATTGATTAGTAAGGTAAACAGCCAGTAGAAATGGAAGTCAAATAGACAGTGACAGAATAATCAGACCGAATAATGCAGCGCTACAGAGGGAGAGACACGCAAGGTTCGGAACGGTTACGGATCAACCTCATTAGCGTACTGTGAGAACGCCTCAGCTAGAGTGTGTTTCGGGTACCTACGCCTGAGTTAAGTCGCTGGCATTACTCTGATCTTTACCTATGGAGAGAGGACAGCGGCGTCTCCGTAGTGGGTATGGTCTGGCCGGGCATAACCAGCATGCGAGGCTTCCCGTCGCTCGTGGCGATGGTGGACTGCTGCAGCAGGGCAGCCGTCGGCAGGTTCGAGTTGACGCGAGCGCCCACCTTCCCTGCCAGGTGCTGCTGCTGCAAGTTCTGCAGCTGCTGCAGGCCGGGGACTGCTGCCGGGGCGTCCTTCCTGAGGGGCGTCGGCGAAATCTTGCCTTGTGTTATGAGCTGCTGTTGCAATGCAGCCGCCTGGTCCTGGCGGCGCATCTTCTTTAGGTGTTGTGCTTGGTGCTGCAGTTGCATTTGTTGCAGCTGCAGTTGTTGTGCGGGGGTCATCTGTTGGAAGAGCAGGGGCTGACCTCCAGGCTGCTGGCCTGCACTCACCACAACAGTAGGATTCTGTACAACTTGGCCTCCAACGACCGTGTTCGGCACGTTGGCCACTCCAGGGCCCACGTGGTTGGCCAGCTGGGTCACCACCTGCCCGCTGGACGTGTACACCTGCTGAGGGCCCACCATCTGGCCCTGTTGGTGGCCTGCCATCTGAGCCTGCTGCTGCTGGCCGGCCATCTGGGAGGTGATCAGGTTAGCCTGAGTCTGGATTTGGCTTTGAGCTTGCTTCTGCTGCTGGTACGTGGACACCACCTGCCCCTTCTGCTCGTCCTTCGGGGAGTTGCCGCCGAGGCCTGTGGCAGGGGAAGGGGTCAGCACACTGCGCGTCAAGGCTTTGGATTCAGTAATAGGGAAATGCTTCAAATACAGTAAAAGTTTGTTATATATATACATACATATATATATATATATATATATATATATATATATATATATATATATATATATATATATATATATATATATATATATATATATATATATTTTTTTTTTTTTTTTTTTTTTTTTTTTTTTAATATCTAGTCAATGAATTTTCGTATACTTCAAAAGGGTTTGAATTGCTATTTTTCACGGTGCTTATTATGTTAGACTTGTCGTTTGCATTGCCTCAACCAAAAAAGTTCTTTACAACCTTTACGTACTTGCTTTAATATTCTGCCTAAACTTTCTACTTTATGTTAGTTTCATATCATATCATAAAGTCCTTTTAATGACCTGCTCTCGATAATCAAAGTAATCATTAAAACATTATTTCTGTTAGTCAATAGGAACGCCATATTCTGACACACAGTGAAAAGTGTTTATAACAGAGCCCCCACACCGTCTAATTATAAAACAACACATTTTTTTTTTCTTTAATAAGTGGA
>NC_051391.1:51191356-51193856 GCF_015228065.2 Penaeus monodon
ACATAAAAACCATATCGCCAACTGATCTGCAATAACTCCTGTATTATCGCAAGAATCAACGAGTGTTGTGCATTTCTACCTATATTACTTTCCAGTGCACGGGCAGTCTCGTTCCCAAACTGTGCTATAGCTATATCCAACAGATATGCCAATGCATTTTCAACGGTATATATATTTCGTACTAGATACTTATTAGTTTTATAATTTCGTCACTAATATCAAGTCATATTAATCAATCATCTAATTTGATTAGGTTCTACTTCCGCGGGCCTCTCCTGTGTAAATGGTATTCGAACGTCGAAATGTGTTTTATTCAAAATCTTTTGATGTTTATATGATCTTTATATGTATAAACATTTTAAATCCGTTGCTTATCATATATTAACAATAGGTTGCTTGTGATCGAAACGGCCTTGTAGATCGCGTGCTCTGCTGTAACCGCACGCAAACGTACTTTTAAAACTATAGTTCACTTGCTGTGTGACCAGAGAGCACAATAACTGCCGAGGGTATTGTAATTTATGTGTTGTGTGTACATACATATGTGTCGCGATAAATATTACTTGTCAAGTGATATCTATAATTCACCTGCGCATAATTCCAAAGAATTACCGACAAGTTTTAAGCTTAGCTGCTCATTGGTAAAATACCCCGCTGTACAGAGTCAAGTTCATTATCATTTACACCACTGGTAAAGCTATCCACGTAATTCTGCTCCATGAAAAGAAATAATCTTGAGACTAATATTTATTTGATATTAATGCTTAAAAACAACAACAAAAAAACAACATACAGATGCTTCATTAAAAAAGCTTCGACACCGAACTACTCGAAACGCTTTTTTTTTTTTTTTTTTTTTTTTTTTTTTTTTTACACGATTAAGGTAAATTTCACTTACACGTACAACGAAACCCCATGCATATATTATACCACTTTCGAACAATCCCCCTTTTCTCTACTAACAATAGTGTTAATCCAAATGAGAAGCAGTGTTCGAAATCCCTTCGAACTAAAGCACATGGACGCTGGGATCTGCGCTTCGAAAGCTACGCATTGCTCAATTTTCCCTAACCTGCTTACCCTAGTGAGAGAGTGCACTGCTTTTCCAGTTTAAATGATTTAGAATTTCGAAGAATTAAGTCGGCGAATCCCTTTTTTTTGTGAGAGGGGGGAGGGTCTAAATCCTCGAGTTTTATGAATGGTGCAGATTGTAAGTGACTGTAGTGTAGTGGTTTCCGATAGGTTGATGAGGAGACTAGTGTTGGTTAAGAATATCGACTTTCCACTTCCTGCCGGTCTCACTCACTCCCTCCATCCCCCCTCCCCGCCTCTTCCTCTCTCTCTCTCTCTCCTGTCTGCCTATCTCCCACTCTCTCTCTCTCTCTCCTGTCTGCCTATCTCCCACTCCCCCCCCCATTCTCTCTCTCTCTCTCTTTCTCTCTCTCCTGTCTGCCTGTCTCCCACACTCCCCCCCCCTCTCTCTCTCTTTCTCTCTCTCTCTCTCTGTCTTTAAGTGTGCATAGGTAAAAAAAAAGAAAAAAAAAAGGAAATAAGAAAAAAAGCGAGCCAAGATATCGAAAAAAAAATCTCACACCATTGTAAGGCGTTAGTAATAGTATGAAAGTTATACCCATATTTTTAGGACGTAACATCAAGGGTAAAAATCTAAATCCTTCCCCAATTAGATATACCATTTATTACTGTCATGCCTGACTTTATTCACAAAGTTCATCTCGTATCTCTATATATTACCTTGTCCTAATCAAATCTACATAAAATAGCACTATTACATACCCCCATTTTACCACTTTTGTCTATCGCCTTCCCATTCGTCTTTGTATATCAATAAACGCCTTCTGCTTCCCCTTCGTTCGTCTTCCTCCGTTTTATCGAATCTCCTTTTATTATCACATTCCGATATCCCCCTCCGTCTGCATAGCAACTTCTGTAATAGCAACTATGTTTTTTTCTTCTCCCTTTCGAGTTATGCCATTTGAGGATGCCTTTTCGTGCATCCCTCCTCATCAAGATACTCGTGTCTCCCATCTGTCAACGTTATTCTTATTCCGTGGTACGTGCGGCATTCCTTGCGGTTCTGGTCTTGTTAATATTACGCTCTTTCCCGCTATTTTCTTTGTTTATTTATCTGTTTCGTTATTTATTTGTTCTGTTTACTATCATGCCCGACTTTATTCACAAAGTTTATCTCGTATCTCTATATATTACCTTGTCCTAATCAAATCTATATAAAGTAGCACTATTACATACCCCCATTTTTACCACTTTTGTCTATCGCCTTGTCCTTCTTTTATCGAGAAATATCACGAATTTTCACAAGCATTGAAGATCGTATGTTCTCTGTTTAGAACATGGGTCATTTCCTCATTATTTTTCTTGCAAGTAGTGGTTCATGAGAATCATATTCTCTGTATTTACACAAATCTAATTAATCCACTCACTTTGAACGATTCCCTCATGTACAGTTTTGTAATATTCTCCC
>NC_051391.1:51203856-51206356 GCF_015228065.2 Penaeus monodon
GGGACAGCGGGGCCGGCCTGGGTACGGAGGGGGTGGGGAGTGGGAGAAGGCGGGGTAGGGGGGGTGGGGAGAGACAAGATGGCGGCGAGGTTAGTCAAGGACGATGGTGGAAATGCGATGAGGAAATCGAAATCATGATGATAAGATTGGATACATACGCCCAGACGTGAACACGTACACACAGACATACACAATATACAACCACACCCCCGCACACACACACATACACACACAGACGAGCACACAAGCATATACCTACATAAAAACACACACAGAGACGAGCACACAAGCATTTACCTACATAAACACACACAGAGACAAACCCAAGCACACACACTTACACACAGTCACACGCACAAACAATAACAACAACAGTAATAAAAATAAAAATAACAAACACACACACACGCAACACCGCCCCCCTAAAACTGACCTCTGATGCATCATGGATCCCTGAAGCACACCATCTGGAAGATTCTGTTGCTGCTGCTGCTGCCCATAGAGGTCCTCCCTGGACAGCGGGCGCGAAGGGGGTGAGATGCCTGTGTAGGCTGACGAGTAGTGGTCTCCAATGAGGCCCGAGACCGCCCCTATCTTCTGCTGTGGTCCCAAGTGCTGCTGGTGCATTTGCTGTTGGTGTTGCTGGTGCTGCATGCTCTGGTCCTGGAGGTTATGCTGCTGGAGTTGGAGGTTGTGCTGGTGCTGTTGCATGCTCTGCTGCTGTTGCAGATTTTGCTGCTGCTGCAAGCTTTGATGCTGTTGCAAATTTTGTTGGTGTTGAAGGTTTTGTTGCAGATTTTGATTGAGGTTGTTCATCTGTTGTTGCAAATTTTGCTGTTGCTGTTGTAGATTTTGTTGGTGTAAAGTTTGTTGTTGAAGGTCCTGTTGGAGCTGCAGGTTTTGCTGTTTTTGCTGTTCCTGTAAATTCTGCTGGTGTTGCAGTTGCTGCTGATAATTCTGCTGTTGCTGAAGCTGCTGTTGATATTGCTGCTGCTGCTGGAGCTGCTGTTGCTGTTGTTGCTGCTGCTGTTGTTGTTGAAGCTGCTGTTGTTGTAACTGTTGTTGTTGATGCTGATGCTGTTGATGTTGTTGCTGCTGTTGCAGGTGTTGCTGCTGCTGGCTAGATCCATCTCCTTCTGAATGGGAAGACCAACAGGGCATGACTGAGGATCTTATCAGTATGAAGCAAGTCGCAGCCTATTACTGCAACTAAAGAGATCTGTGTACTTAAGACTACTGCCTATTACTCTAAAGAAATTATCATAGTCTGAATCGAAATATTCAATTTACTTATTACTGAGAAGAAAAATGAAAAAAAAAGTTCTAAGAATATGTGGACATTGATAAACCAGTACATGGGTTTATTAGTATGGGAACAAGATTGTACAAAATATTACATTTGACTTTTAATTAATGGAAGAATACCTTCACACACCAAAAAAATACGGTAGTTATATTTATGAGTTATAAAAAGAATCTGGGCTGTGAAATATTTTGATTATGATCGTAATGCGAATGTAATATATATATATATATATATATATATATATATATATACATATCTATATATATATATAATATATATATATATATATATATATATATATATATATATATATATATATATATATATATATATATATGTGTGTGTGTGTGTGTGTGTGTGTGTGTGTGTGTGTGTGTGTGTGTGTGTGTGTGTGTGTGTGTGTGTGTGTGTATGTGTATGTATGTGTATGTGTGTGTGTTTATGTGTGTGTGTGTGTGTGTGTGTATGTGCATGTGTGTTTGCACACACACACCTATATGTATGTACAGCACATACGTGTCTATAATAACATATGAATGATAAAATATCTACATTACCCAATTTTTCATCTCAGGTTAACCTTTTTTAAGGTACTGCTTGAAACCCTTCTGTTGAATATGGAAATATTCTACTGACATTAAAAAATCAAGCTCTCTGAACGTGTTAAAGAAGAAAGAACTAAAGAAATATAACTGATGAATGAAAATATAGTCTATAGATTCTCAGGAAGATAACAGACGTACTAACAAATAATAATAAATATTGACAAACTGAACACAGGAGCTGGTGTTAGACAGTACATAGGAGAGAGAGAGAAAAATGTGTTACAACATGAAAAAAGCAAAATAAATAACATTGTATGTTACAGAATATTTGAAAAACACCCGATGATAATGCGATTCTAAAGAAAATTCTATACTGAAACTGTAACACAGAAAGGCCACACGAAACACCGTGAGAGAAAAGAGAAAGACACAAAGAGAGAGAAAAAAACTCACTGAAGCAAATCGAGCGACACTGCACGTTATCGTAAAAGAGAAATACACACAAAACACTGAAAACACATAGGAATCCAACAAGAATGAAATACACGGAATACGGAATTGAAGACTGCACAATGGAAGAAATATATTGGGATGGCGCAAAACCCACGTGAATTAAGCAGAAAAAACGACACGACACTTATGACTTGGA
>NC_051391.1:51226356-51231356 GCF_015228065.2 Penaeus monodon
GCTTTGTGAAGTTTCTAAGTTAAAATCCACGTGAAATGGCGAGGGCTACATTGCATGGTATATATTTGCAGTTCTCATAATATACCCTAGGTGTGCTGTGTGCAGTTTGCGTGGTCAGCGTGAGACCCAAATTACTAAGCTTTTGTGAAAAATGGTTTGCTAAGTTACGGTATGTTTTCACTCCATTCAAGTATCCTATCAAAAATATGTAACAATTTTTTCAATAATTCATTTGCTGTATTCCTTACGTGCATATCAACATAGGCACACAAACGCCCATCGTATAGACAAGGCCTAAATTCACGTATGCCTCTAAAGTTTGCAATGATCTTTTTTTCACTCCCGTCAGTTAGTTGATCAAAATAATAATCACAAGCTTTCTCTCTAGCTTTCTCTCACAGCCACACTTGATAATCCTCACCTGGGTCTTTTTCCACCTTTGTGAAATGTGAACGATGTTTTTTTTTCTTAACGAATTCTGTTTTATTAATTAATTAATTAATTAATTTATTATTATTATTTTTAGAATTTATCCACTTCTACCTTCACTGGATGTGGACGATATCTCCGTTAGAATGTCCTTTTTCTATAAATCTTTAATACCTTTGCATAACCGATCGCGACGATTTTGTGGTATGTATGGATTCCGCTCACTCTCGACTATCCAATTATATAAAAAGTCTGTCACGGACTCCCCCCCCCCCCTCCACCCATTAGCAGGGAAATAGCGGAGTAAAATATGAATAGACTACAGTAAATACCTAACCATTGTAATAATACACAATGAATAAGTCACTGCAATGCATAATAAAGGGGGCTGCACCCCTTGCAACTAATCCCCTAGGAACTGTCCCCCCCCTCAACCCCCGCCTTGGAAGATGAAGAATCCACCAAGCATGTACGACTGGAGAGAGCATGAGATAATCATTTCCCAGTTCAGCAGCTTCTATCAATCAGGCTAGAACCACATAATTCCTAAGTTATATATTGCCGTGTTCGCCCCGCATGTGGGCCGTACGATCAATCTCTGGGTAGGGGATGAGGGGGGGATTGCAGTCCCCACGGACGGGGGTCGCAGGGGAGCACAGTCCCATGTATTCAGCAGAATTAGTGTTATCATATTACTGTTAGTTTACCCCGCAATTTCCCTGGCACCTTTCATGCCCTCCCTTGCTATCGGGGCCAAGAATGTGGGGGTTTTGGGGGCTTCCGCGGCACAGTTGCGAGGAATCCATCGATCCTAACATTGTCTCGATCGGTTATGCGAAGGTATAGTGAAAAAAAAAGACTAAATTTTCCATGTTCTACCTTTTTATGTATCGATTTGCCGAATTTTTACCCTCTCTTCGAGATGTGAACGAAACTGTTTACGTCTTACCCTCTCTGGGAGATGTGAACGAATTCTCTATTACAATACGACTTTTCTTCTAAGATCTTTTTTTTTTTTACGATATGAAAGTGAATTGGAGATTTATATCTTAGTAATAATTAGCAAATTTTGACTCGATGGAACGAAGAGATTCTTTATTAATGAGTACTAACGTATCTCTAGCATATCCATCATGGCGATGTTTTACAAGAATCACTTTATCGTTTGGCTAAATACGAGAGCCAATTAAGGGCAAATCCCTATATATTTTGCAATAATACATTAATTAAAATTTAGGACTATACCTCATTATATAATATTTCGTCACGAATATGTAAGTTAGACAGACAGTCGCTAAGAAGAAGAAGCAAAAAGGTTACAAAAATAGACTTAGAAAGAAAAGTATCAGACTTAACAAAAATCGAAGTTTAAGTTTATATTGTATTATTTTCGGGATTCGTTTGTCACTGATCGCGATGTGCATTGTTTTAAATCTTATATAACGTCATTAAATTTATTTATGCATATATATTTCTTAACTGTTCTGTTTTTTTTTTTTTTTTTTTTTTTTCCTCCCGATAACAGAACGCCGATGAAAAGGAAATTACAACCGTAAGATTTTTTTTTTAATCAATAAACTCGAAGTGAAAGAAAGAAGAAAAAAAAGAAAACGAAAAAAAAAGAAAACGGATTCTTACACGCGAAAATATGTACACGCGAAATTAAAGGGGAACAGTTAAGGTTAGGTCATTTAGCGGTTAATTGTCCTGGTTAATGAGGAGAGAGGTTACAGATTCGCGTAATTACCTCCGGCTTATATTCCTCTTAGGGGGGGAGGGGAGGGGGGGAAGGTAGATTAAATGGAGAGGGGGGGGAGGAGGGAAGACGGGAGGGAGAGGGAGGGGGAGGGAAGGGAGGCGGGAGGGGAGAGGAGACGAGGAGGGAAGGGGAGGGGGAGGGAGAGGGGGAGGGAGGGGAGAAGTGGAGGGATTGCTGGGGACGAGACGGAAGTGGGCAGGAGGGGGGGAGGGAGGGAGGGGAATATGGTGATAAGGGAACGGGAGACGTTGAGGGGGAGGGGAGGGCAGAGGAGGAAAGGGAAGGGGAGGGGGAGGGGAGGGGGAGGTAACATGATCGTCGAAACGGCAGCATCTGGCTGGCTTGGTCTAACCTTTTTGTTAATATGAACAATCAATTCGGCTCATTAGAATTTCTGATTTCTTTTTTTACGAAAATACAGTGAAGTCAGAAGTCCGGATTAATTTCTATGACGACGCAAACCTATCATGAACAAAACATGACATGTTCATTTATAATCACACATATATATGCACACAAACATGCATACATAATTATAAACATACGCATACGTAAATACGCACACACACACACACGCACACCCAAGCATCTATTGTGTCTGGTTCAAGAAACTGTGTGTACGTATTGTGCAACAATAAAATTGTCAATAATCTTAGAAGCAGAAGCTCAAGTGTGTGTGTTTTTTTATACTGCTTCTTGTAAACAAAACAGAACACAAATAAAATCCTCACTAAATATCCACAAACAACTAAATCAATATCCACACAGAAATAAAAATAAAATTAGACTATGGAACCCCATCAAGGTAAAACTTTACTCAACCTGGATGTAGTGAGACCAGCTAACACATCCATGTTTTGTGTACGTGGCGAGTCAAGCAACTGTGAACAGGAAGTCACTCTAGAGCTACTGTGCCCTACCTTTCCGTCGAGGCCTTGAAACACCGTCCGAGGCTGTTGGGGAGCTCGCCTCGTCCTCGTCCTCATGTATGGTGTACACCTCACCGGGAGAATGGTCGTAGAATGTCATGGCCGTCAGGAGGCTGGGGGATTCCGGTTCCTCGTCGCTATCTTCGTGGTCTTCTTCTTCCTCTTCCTCCTCCTCTAGCTCTTCTTCGTCCTCAATCTCTTCTTCCTCTTCCTCCTTCACCACCACCCGCGCCATCGTCCGGTCGCCATTGCGGCTCTTCTGCGCCCCCTCGCCGCCTCTGCCGAGTGTCTTGTCCTCCTCCTCCTC
This sequence comes from Penaeus monodon, assembly GCF_015228065.2. Lineage (NCBI taxonomy): Eukaryota > Metazoa > Arthropoda > Malacostraca > Decapoda > Penaeidae > Penaeus > Penaeus monodon. The sequence goes on from NC_051391.1 coordinate 51,229,781, forward strand.
CTCCTCCTCCTCCCGGATGGGTTCTTCGGTGAGGTCCTGCGGCAGAATCTCTCTCGGGGACTCGAGCGGCTTGTTCAGGAACGCGAGGTAACGCTTGACGTCTTCGGCGCTGACTTCATAGGAATCTTTATCGCCGGTTTTTCCGTCTCCGTCTTTGCCTTTGTCCTCGGCGTCTCTGGCTTTGTGCGTCTCCTCCTCGAAGCCATCTTTCGTGTCCTTCTTAGAGCTCTCGACGGCAGTTTTCGTGGAGAGTGAGCTTTCGATACCAGCGACGGCGGTGCGTTTAGTACCTTCGTCAGTCGGTTCTACTCTATTCGGCGAAGATACCCGCACCTTATCTGAGCTTTGGTCATCCGAATAATGATTACTTGTAATTGGGACAGGGAAAAGAGGTTCGAGTTTCGATAGTGACAGAGAAGAATTCGTGTGTAGGTCTGTTGGTCTCTTAGAATTCACTGAGTGTTGTTCCTTTGGGGAGGAAGGCTGTAATGTTTGCGAGCATGGCTGGGAAGAGCGTTTGGAAAGGAAAGAGGTGTTGGGGGGCAGGTTAGTGGACTGCTTGTTATACTCACGGTCAGCGCCAAGCTGGCCCTGGTGCAGCGTGTCCGGTTGGTAGCCCTGAGGACCCGGCCGCATCTCAGCTTGAGGTCCGAACATTCCCTGGAAGGCGAGCAGACGCTTAGACAGGACGAGTGTACCGGAAAGGAAAATGGAACAGCCACGTATAGAAATGTATTTTCTAGGTAAACAGTGAGAGAAGAGCGGAGGCCAGAAGTGCATAGGGAGAATATACCACTCCAAATGTCTATGACGTCATTCTATAAAAAAACAACATTTCAATACGATTTTAAACATGCTTCAAGCCGGTAGACTACATAGAAATGGGAGACGTAAAAATCACGGTAACATGGCAACTACATCAACAGTTTGGAAGGTCCTACCCTCTCCGCCTCGTCCGGCTGCTTGGAGGATGAACCCTGAGAGGAAGACGGACCCACGTCACTCATCGCGGGCTGGGAAGTGCCAGGCTGACTTTGGTGCTCCTCCGCGGGCCGCTGCCCCTCCCCTGGCTGGGGAGAGGGCGACACAGCACCGGAGGAGCTGCTGGGGCTGTTCGCCGAGTCGGAGGCCCCTTGGGACCGCATGGGCGACTGGCGTCCGTGCGACTTTGAATCGTTATATTGGACGCCGTTCACGGGCCCGCTTGGCGTGCCTCGCAGCGGGAAAGGACTACTCGTGATCGGGCCCGAAGGCAACGGCGAGCGTGTGTTATGAGAGGCGAAGGGAGAACTGGGGCCACGGGACCCTGGCAGCTCTCCCTGCTTTGCGGTAGCTTGGGGGCTACTCGAGCTCGAGTGCGTTCCAGACAGAACCTGTGGGCTGGGCGTGCTGTTGGGCCTTATCTGTCCTTGCGGGCCTTGGGGTCGAATGCCGAGAGGTCCCGGGTGCTGTTTGGTGGGTGGGTGTTGAGCACTTCCCAAGCCGCCCTGCTGGAGAACATGCCGCTAACTATATCAGCACTATTGAAACTAAGTCGCTACTGTGTGAGGAGCCATAACAGGTTCTGGGGATCTGA
>NC_051391.1:51283856-51288856 GCF_015228065.2 Penaeus monodon
TCATCTCCTCATCCATTCCTTCACTCAAAAGGCTCCCAGATGAGACCCAATAACTGTATCGATAAATATTCGGCGACAGAAGCTAACCAGAAAAAGACTAAATATTTACCTTTTCCAATCAAACTTTTTAATGAATTTCACGGGGAAAAATGACAAGAGACAATACCTCCTTTACAGGCGGCCGTATTTCACAATGGAATGATAATCCACGAGCCTGATTTGAATTAATTAAAAACGCAGTCCGTAAATAATTAGGGGCCTGAGTTAGATAAAGAGAAAGTGAACTGCAAACATTATATTTTAAGCCAGTGTCATTACCGTAAGAATGAAATTTAGAATATTTAGCATATTCCCGGCACGATTATCAGTTGCAGTTTTCAATAATGGTATATTTCTTTATCTAACTCGTTCATTCACAAGCAATTAATTCAGGCAACTATTTAATCTAGTATTTTCTGATATGGCTTCCTCTCGTAGGGGCTGAAATACCACTAGATGCTTTTCAGCATTTTTTAAAATTATTTTTATAACTGACTCTCAAAAGAAAATTGGATGTTGATATTATAACTGGATTAATCAGATTAGGCATCAGTAATTGCATATCACAGGAAAAGATACACAGGTAAACAATTTCTTTTTTTTCACTGAATGACCTGCTCAACAGCAGACGAATTAGAACACAGACGGTGGCGTTCAGCGAGCGGTCGGGCGTCATGTATTTTAGAAAAATGATTTATCGCCTGTGTTTCCGGTAATGGCTATTCCTAATACATAACACACATTAACCTTTAACTAAAATACCAAACGCATGACTTAAGACAAACATGCAAACATGTTCGCACAACCCAGGTCTTAATGAGATTCATAGTAAGCCCCATAGCATGTGTATACAATAACCTGCGTTGGGCTAGAGACGGTAAGGTAATCTCTCCCACAAACACCTTTTTTTCGGAAGAGTGGGTCAAGAAGGGGCGCGGAATAAGTCATTATCGAACGGTTTTTGTAAAGTAACACGAAAACAGATCGATATTGGGGTGTTTCATGTATCAATGGAGCCCCGGGTCGATAAATCAATGATAATATAATACATCCCTTTCAGATGGCTACGGCTCCCGAGCACCCTGGGACCTGGAGGGGTGATTATCATTACCTTTTGTGTCATTATTTTAGCGTCGAGGTAAGAGGAAGGTATAGGAGGGAGAGGGGGGAGGGCTAGCAGAGGGAAAGCGGGAAAGAGGATGGGAGGAAAGAGGGAAAGAGGATGGGAGGAAAGAGGGAGAGAGGATGGAAGGAAAGAGGGTAAGTGGAAGGGAGGGAGGAAGGAAGAAGGAAGGGAGGGAGGAAGGAGAGAAGGTGGAAGGGAAGGAGGGAGATAGGGATTTGGAGAGAGGGAAGGAAGGAGCGAGAGTGGGATGGGGGAAAAGGAGGAGGAAGAGAGAGATAGAGAGAGAGAAACAGACAAACAGACAGACAAACAAACAGACAGTCAGATAAAGAATCAACCCCTTCCCCCCCCAAAAAAAAAAATGGGGGTGAGGGGTGAGGGAAGAGAAACAGATAAAGAGAGAGAAGGTAAGTGATGGGGGGGGGGGCACACACAAAAATCAATATGGACGAGACAGAGAGTGAGAGCCAGACAGATAGACAGGCAAAAGTTCAGGTAGCTAAGTCATCAAACAATTTCGTCTGTTTGCGGAACTCACTCGGTTTCCGGGCGAATTCGCACAACCGCGCTCTTGCATCATACTGCTTCTTTACTGTTCCTCAATACCCTCTCTCTTGTTTAAAGTCAAACAAGCAAACATACAATCAAATGAGCTTACATACAAAACACACAGATATATAAGATTACTTACACACAAGCAAAGAAATAAACGCACATCCTTACACACAAACAAAGAAATACACAAACGTAGAAATACGCTGATAAACAGATAAATAAGTAAATAAAGATAACGTAGATAACACATGTTTCTCTACGCTTAGTGGGAGGGAAAAGAACATGATTATGTGAGAAATAACAAGCTTAATGCTGTTATAGTTGTCTGTTGAAATTGATGAGGTTAAGGATCTAAAATGCCACGAAAACATATGTATGTGAGGAACCTTTGAATTATATTGTCTTTGGGTAATTAATTTAGCTTTAAATTTTAGTTTAGTTTGAGATAGAGATAGATAGATAGATAGATAGATAGATAGATAGATAGATAGAGAGAGAGAGAGAGAGAGAGAGAGAGAGAGAGAGAGAGAGAGAGAGAGAACGAGACAGACAGACAGAGACACACACTCTCTCTCTCCCTCTCTCTCCCTGTCTCTCTCACTCTTTCTCCCCCTCCCCCTCTCTCTATCTATCTCCCTCTCTCTCTCTTATCTCTCGACAAAGATTTAGTTGTTATAGAAATTTTTTGATTTCATTAAGCTGAGATTAGTACCCAGAGGCTTGTATACTCTGAGAGTGTAATCAGATGGAACCTATATTTGTCTTCATTTTCATTGATAAAGATAAAGCCTATTGGCGTATTACAATAAGTTGAATAGACAGATAGATAGATAAGATAAATAGATGAATAGCTAAATAGATTTTTAAAAATATATACAGATAACATCAGGATTGGACTACTGTTTTTTTTTTCTTCTCTTTTTCTCTTTTTTTCTCTTTTTTTCCTATCAGAGGAATGGTTCTGATGTTTATTATTATTATTATTATTATTTTAGCCCAATTTTCTCGCGCGTCTCATCAAATTAGAATTTTCTATTCATGGGTCTCTTGTACCTGTTCCTTCATCTTTTTTTCTGCTCTGTGTCTTCGTGTGTTGATGTTGTTGTTTTTGTTGTTATGTTGTTGTTGTTGTTGTTTTGTTGGTGTTATTATTGTTTTTGTTTTAGTGGTTTGTTTATCTTTCTTTTTTTTATTTGTTTCAAATATGTGTCTTTTTTCACGTCATCAAACTCTATATTTTTATTCATTAGTTTTTATATATATATATATATGTATATTTTTTTATTATTCACTTGTCAGTTTGTTAATATTATTACCTTTAACGTCATGTCCTTATTTTTGTTGTTGTAAAATAATTTGTTTATATTTGAATATTTTGTCGTCTTGTTGTTGCTGTTATTTTCATTACAATAATAATTCTCAATATTGTTATTATTATTATTATTATTATTATTATTATTATTATTATTATTATTATTATTATTATTATCATCATTTTTACTATTATCATTATTAATATTGCTATTATTATCATTATTACTGTTGTTGTTATTGTTATCACTTTTATTACTATCATAATTATCATTGTTATTTATATTATTATCATTATCAGTATCATTATTATTATGATTTTTATTAGTATGATCATCATTATCATTATTATTGTTATTATAATTACTATTGTTATTATCATTATTATCCCTTTTCGTCTCATTATTATTATGAACATCATTATATCATTATCCTTAACATTATCATTTATATTATCATCATCATTATTACCATTACCATTATTATTACCATTAACATTATTAAAATCATTATCGTTATCATAATCATTATTATTATTACCATAATCATTAATGTTATCATTATTTTTATTATTATTTAGTTTTATTATTATTGTTATTACTTTTATATTGATATTATTATTATTATTTCCATTATCATTAGTGATATTGTTGTTACTATTACTATTATTATCACTATTATTATTATCATTGTTAGTATTATCATTATTAGTTAGTATTATCATTATTATCCTCATGATCATTATCCTTATTATCATCATTCTCATTATATTCTTCTATTGTTATCATTACCATTATCACTTTTATTTTCATCATTATCCTCATCATAATCATCACGTCATAATCACCTCTATCATCATCATTACCCTCTAGGTCATTATCACCCTCCTCTTCCTTTCCCTCCTCCTTCTCCACCTCATTAGCATCATCCTTCCTCTAACCTCTTCTCTCAGAAGATACCCTCCCGGCCATGCAACTCCCCACGCATGCATCTATAACAAGCCTCCGATATCACTGGCTATGACTGCCTGTTTATTCTCCCTACTCTGATGTTAGCCGAGAAGACCCTGCACTCAGCACATGCATTCAGGAGTCTATGCTGTCGAGTCACGTTCTCTGTCGGAATGATCTGGAATATGTATCTGAGAGTCTAATGTCTTTGGTCTGTCGTGAAGCCTGTTTGTGACCGATTTTGTTATTGTTGTTTGCTGTGCTCTGGGTTGGTTGTAGTGGTGGTAATAGTAGGGTGGTAGTAGTAGTAGTAGTAGTAGTAGTAGTAATAGTAATAGTAGTAGTAGTTGTAGTAGTAGTAGTAATAGTAGTAGTAGTAGTAGTAGTAGTAGTAGTAGTTGTTGTTGTTGTAGTAGCTGTAGTTGTTGTCATAGCAGAAGGGTTTGGTTGAAGCAGTGGCAGTATCAATAGTAGTGGTAGTAGTAGTAGCAACAGCAGTAGTAGTAGTGGTAGTAGTAATAATACTAACAGTAATAGCGATTACGATAGTAATAATGATAATTATAATAAGTGCAATGAATATAATGATAATCCTAATAATGATAAAAACAATAATGATGATAATAACAATCATGGTAATGATAACAACAATAATTATAAAAGAAAAGAAAAAGAGAAGAGATATATATGTAATATATATGTGTGTCTGTGAGTAAGTGTGTGTGTGTGTGTGTGTGTGTGTGTGTGTGTGTGTGTGTGTGTGTGTGTGTGTGTGTGTGTGTGTGTGTGTGTGTGTATGTGTGTGTGCGCGTGAGTTTGTCTTTTAGTATATGTGCGCAACATTTTAAGATTCTCATGGTGTTGCACCATATGACTGGCAGCAAGATGTATTGATGCAGTCTTTTGGGCGGGTCTAGACACAGCCTTGTCTAGAGTATTCACATCTTATGGTCGTTTGGCAAGCGTGTTGATAGTACATATGTTCGTATGTTGCTAAATGGAAGAACAAAGCAGTGTCA
>NC_051391.1:51306356-51308856 GCF_015228065.2 Penaeus monodon
AGGAGAGGGAGAGGAGAGGGAGAGGAGAGGAGAGAGGAGAGAGAGAGAGAGAGAGAGAGAGAGAGAGAGAGAGAGAGAGAGAGAGAGAGAGAGAGAGAAAAATAATGGACAGAGAGAGACATAATATATATATATATTTATATGACATATACATATATATATATATATATATATTATATAATATATATATATAATATATATATATAATATTATATATATTATATATATATATATATATATATATATATATATATATATATATATCTATATAATATATATATATATATATATATATATATATATATAATATATATATATATATATATATATATATATATATATATTATATATATATATATATATATGTGTGTGTGTGTGTGTGTGTGTGTGTGTTGTGTGTGTGTGTGTGTGTGTGTGTGTAAATATATACATATATGTATATATATACACATTTTTTTCCCCTATATGTATATTATAAAATATCTGGGTAAACTCTTTATGCCAAGAACTAATTTTCCCAATATTTAATTTGTGGTGATATAAACATTTGACAAAAATAATATCTACATTTTTAATATCAACATTATTCCCACATTTTCGAAAGGCAAATTCCATTATTTTGTTATTCTTAACCTTTCCAGATATGGGAAAATTTTGCAAGGAAAAAAAAAAAGCTCAAAACATCACATGAGGTGCCTCTTGTGGAAGAAATTGTGAAGTATATGTTTAAAGGAATATATATATATATATATATATATATATATATATATATATATATATATATGTATATATACATATACATATATAATTTTCTCATTTCTAGTCATTTACCATACAGTAGCCTCATATGAAAATAGTTTTAATATAATGTGATATCATGGATATAACATTAGTGTCATTAGATTCTTTTGTTGCTTTCCTTGCTGAGCTGCGCAGGTATTTACATTTATATTTGTAGATAAATATTACAGATGCAGAGGTTGAAGCCGTTAACTTGTCTTTCACATGCAAGTCTACTATAATATATTTTGTATTTATAGAAGATATAGTATATAAAACCTGGGAACCTTATACAAATATGAAACGTGTTTATACCATCAATTTCAGAGTCGAAGGTCACAATTTCCTTACTATCAGTGAAAAGCATAAAATGCCATATACCCATTAAAACTATTTACAATGGGAGAGTCACTTCTTCCTTCCTTAATATCATTGAGCTTTTACTTAACACTGACATTCCTTTTCCTTTTGGTTTTATCTGCCTTTGTTTATGGCCATTATACTACTGATAAAGCTTACACTGACTGTCCTTGTTGCTCACATTCTTGTCTCAATCCAAAATTAAATCAATACCCTTCTTATCTATATGGGTTCTCTAGCCTTTGTATACAGCCTCATTCGTGTTATCTAATCCTTATTAACATGTAAGAATTCCTTTAACTGTCTGCAAGGTCCTTTCAAAAGGTAATTTACCTTGTAAACTTACTTAACTAAACTTACCTTGCTTATTTATCCACAGACTTGTCTCCCTGCATACAGTACACCTAGTCTATGTAGTAGTAATGCAAACATGCAACCCAGGTAACTGATAACCATTTTATCTTATCATCACAAACACTTGGATCAACACAAAAAATCCATGTTTAAGTGCAGTTACAACCTGTGAGATATTACTACCAGATAGTCTACTCTTGTTTCCAACTTTGTGAAATAATTCCTCTCCTTTTATAAAGATTTTTTCTTTCATGGAGCACGGCAGTCATAAATCTACGTTTTCTCTCTCTCTCTCTTTTTCTCTCTCTCTCTCTCTTTCTCTCTCTCTCTCCTAGACGGCAAGAAATGAAGGACAAGATAAAAATGGAATACATAGGTGAGAAGAGAGATTTTTTTTTTTTTTTTTCCAAAAGAAAGAGCTAATATGATATTGGAACTAAATAACAGAAAAGATTACTATTTATACACCTTTCAAATATAATGATGATCCATTTTTTTTCAAGCTTTCACTGCATCCAAAATATAAACCCTCTAGTACAATACCAGGAAAGTATATAAGCATATGACCTAATATGAATTAACAGTACAATTATCAGAATGCCATAAAATAAAATAAAGTGTCCCAGTCACAGAAAAAAAAGATAATAATATAAACAAATAAATAAATAATCATAATCTCAATAATACAAGTATAAAATTGATGTCAGGCAATTTCCAAATAAATTTTTGTGATACCAACAATTAAACTTTTGGCTGAAATCAAACACACTCACTTTTCAAAAGAATTTACTACAAACACAAACAAAGTTCAGAAAAAGAATATACGATAGCATGACAAAGTGAAGGCATACATATACAATGACATTTTCATCATCTTATATGCTAAGTCGTTTGATAGTTCTTTGAAATCAGAGAGCAAAATTCTTAAATGCTTTTCAAAAAATAGTAACCATTCATTAAATTTACATAAAAGGGGGGGTTAAAATCTTACTGCTCTTGCTTAAAT
>NC_051391.1:51313856-51318856 GCF_015228065.2 Penaeus monodon
CTGACCTGATGACTTGTGCAAGTACCCAAGAATATAAATGACTAGAAAAGGATCACTCCAGCTAACAAATAAGCTAATAAATCTTCATTAAATATATTTCTGTAGGGCATAGGCTACTTCTCATTTGATAATACATCATCAGAGAGATTTTTATGGTGGAGGTTTGTTGGCCACTCTGAAGTGGTCCCCTTTTAATATGTGATTGGACTGTCATTTTTAACTTGCAAAATGAATTTATATAGCAATAAGTGTAATTTTCCTATTTCCAAAGGCATTTATTTTTCTGTGTTTTCAAATGGTCTTGTTTTGGTCAACCAGGTTTTTGTACTGTAAGACTTGGCCTATTTCTTTATCAATTTATTTTAGTATAGTTTTACTTTCACACAGCTACATGGTACAAGGTAAAGTTTACCTGAAGTGGACAGAACAACAAAATTTATGGTACTTTTCACCTATGGCATTTCCTTGGCAAGTTGGTAATGAGAAAGTTGTACAACACATAAATAATATTCTGGTATATATTTAAATAGTAACAGTACTATGGTGATCAGTGGCACAGTGGTGGTGATGGTGGTAGTGTTGGTAACATTGACAACAATAATAATCAATTATTGTGGTGCATATAATGGCACAGGCAAAGAATTAGGTCCATGTCCACAGCAACTGGGTAGGGATCCAGAGGAAGAGCCTCTGAGAAATACATTGATAAGGTAGGAGTCTGGGGGGTGACACCTTAAGTTAGGAGAGATTTTGGTTCATATGGCAATGTCTCGAGATTACCAGGAGTGCACCCAAAGTTGATAGCTGGAGTAATAGTTACTCAGTCTTGGAGGTATGCACTTCAAAGTTAATAATTGTAAGGTTGGAAGGCTTTATGAAACGTAAGAATTACCAGGTAATTCTTTACAATATAATGCAACTTCACGTCACAAATTTTTTCCAACAATTTAAATTGTCATGACTGGGCATGACAACTCCGAGGGGAGCATTGATGAAGAGATTCACATCCCAACACCCACCTGGCACACACTGTCTTCACCTAGGTGTGCACCGTAAGCTAGAGCTGAATCTCAATAGCACCAAGTGGACTTAGGTTGTGACCAGCACTTTTTTTGTGGTATTACTTATCGTGTCTGCAGATTATTTCTTTGACTGATGACTATTAGTCTTGTACAAGAATAGCCTCTTCAATTTACTATAGCTTAGCATGTTCTTACCACAAAGATTAACCAATTTTTAAAGGTATCCATGCTAAATACTCTCCTTTTTGAATATCAAACTGGCTGCCGGTCAAATAAAATCCCTGATAATGTTACCAAGAGCAACACACAGAGATGCTGGGTAACAGACATTGCTACCTTATAAAGCATAAAAAATAAGTACTAAACAACACAAGCACAGCTGCAGCTGATTCATATTTACCATGAAATGAAGAGTGTTCTCTGCATATCACCACTCAGAGGATAAGTTTACAACACCCTCACACAGCCTGAGTTTTTAATGTTATATTTTTTCTAAGTAGGCACAAAGTGTTAATAAAGGGGAGTACAAAGGGGCTTGCCCCTCCTGTCTAGGGAATAAATAGAAGGTATAAAAACTTGGATTTGGATTCTGGGTTTGCATAATACCTTGGTCTTGGGACTTTGTATCTGGAGGGGCATCGCTCTCGGGATAATTCTTTACGGTATGGACGTAGTCGCCAGAGACTAAGTCCCCCAACTCCAGCCAACAATCTTGGGGGACACGTGGGGAACCGGGGGTTGGGGGGGGGAGTATAGAGTGGCCTCAGTTTGATTTGAGTGCCGGTAAATGACCAAAGGAAATTATGAATGCAAAGAAATGCGACTTTTCTGAAATGCGAACCAAACTTCATATTTACGAAGATCAAAGAATGCGACTTTTCGGAAATGCGAGCCAAATTTCATATTTACGAAGATCATAGAATGCGACTTTTCGGAGCCAAATTTCATATTCATGATGAAAAAGAATATGAGTGTTCGATTATGCCCGCCATAAAAATTAGGAAAGAGCAAGAAGCGCACACGGTTAACGACACAAAATTTACTCCACAATCCAAGTTGCCGTGACTGGGCGTGCCCTTTGGGCACTGCCCGAGGAGAAGGTTGATGGGGGGCTCTGCCTCCCAATACCCCCTGGCAAACATTCTCTTCACCTCGATATGCACGGCAAGATAGAGCTTGAAACAGGTCTGTTTTTTTACTTGTCTTACCAGTATATTTATTTACTTAGCCAAGGACCCCTCTCTTTTATCTCTTCTGCAGTGTAAAACAAAAGAAAACAAAAAACAAATATGATGTGACAACGTACCTTACTGCGGAAGGTACAATTTAGCAGCGGCAAGGAGGAACTGATGCAGTCTTTGATTGCAATCCGGGATATTCTTAATATCTAGTCTACAAATTGCACTACACTTTTCACACTTTTTTTCAGTTAATAAAAGTCCACGATTCTCTGAAGAAATGATAGGTCTTCTGTTTTTCCATGAAATTTAGAGTGGAAGTCTAATACACCACCATAGCACAGATGACACACATCGGTCATTGTCACTGAGAAGAATGAGGCAGGTCACCGGTGTATTCTAGAAATGTGCAGGTGTTAATTACATACTCGAAATAGCTTAAGCATTAACTGCGTGGTTTGAGTAGGTACGCAATCAAAAATCTTAATAGGTTGAAAAAATAAACATGGAAACAATTTTTTAATGTAAAAACAGCTAAAAGTGAATATATATGAACAGTAAATAGATGGCCGTGTATATTTTCATCATATTTGGAATATTATAATAAAACCTTAATGAGCAATTAAAATCTCTGATAAACTGCCGCCACCTGATTGGTCGTGACACTGTGTTGACGTAGGTGCGCAGTACGACAGAAAACGGTGTGCGAGTTGCGCGGCAACTTATTCTTTCGCACCGAGCGAGTGGACTTAGGCAGTGAGCGGCACTGTCCGCGACCTTTTTCCTTAATTTGTGGCGTTACCGTTCGTGTCTGCAAATTAGTTCCTGTACCGACGACTGTAACTTTTTGTTCTCTACAAGAATATCATCTTTAATTTGCGTTAGCTTAGTGCATCCATACCGTAAAGATTGACCGCTCTCGGTAACATAAACCATAATGACATAGCTCGGAGTACAATGAACGCTCGAAGAAACACTTCGCCATCGACTAGATAATGCTAAGGTAAATATTCAGAATACCTTCACATGACCTGTCACTACGATACGTTTCCACTGGACTCCTTTCATTCACATTCGGTCATGGGATGTTATTTTGCATACGGTACCAACGCTAAATTTAATCCCCTTCTTGTTAAAGTGTATGCCTTGGTGCTGCTGGTGTTGCTTAAGAAAGTTACAGACGAATGCCAACTTACCTCAAGAACAAAGGCGAAAAATGGGATGAATGAAGTACTCCACGAAGGTGAAGTTGTTATGGTGTGAACGTAAACATACTACATACAGCTTGCAAAATCGATAAAAATACGCGTTGTGAAGAATTTCAAAAATCTAGATAGATGTGAATAAGGCATTTCTATTCAATTTTCATGGTAAGTGATATTATATGATGGTGATTGCTAGAAGGATTAATGATATTAATAATTATTTATCAAGTATACAATACGGAATTAATCCTGTGCGATGTAGGGATCTACGATTTTTATTATATTGTATTATATTATATTATATTATATTATATTATATTATATTACATTATATTATATATATGTTATATATTTTTTGACGAGTTAGAATAATGACAAATAAGGAAATAAAAGATAACGACGATAAATAAATGAAGAGAAAAAAAAAAACTTGAGCACTGATATATGTGTCTGTTTTCTTTATTTGTAATTATTTTCCGGTTTTCTGTAAATCTCTCTCTCTCTCTCTCTCTCTCTCGCTCTCTCTCTCTCTCTCTCTCTCTCTCTCTCTCTCTCTCTCTCTCTCTTCACTTCCTCTCCTCTCTTTCTTCACTCACTCACTCACTCACTCACTCACTCTCTCTCTCTCTCTCTCTCTCTCTCTCTCTCTCTCTCTCACTCACTCACTCACTCTCACTCTCACTCTCCACGCACAAACACACACGCGCGCGCGCACACACACACACACACACGCGTGCACACACACACACACACACACACACACACACACACACACACACACACACACACACACACACACACACACACACACACACACACACACACACACACCACACACACACACACACACACACACACACACACACACACACACACATATGTATGTATGAATTTATACGCACTGAATATGCATGCATATGCATATATATATATATATATATATATATATATATATATATATATATATATATATATATATATATATATATAAATGTATATACACATACCTAAACATATACATATTTACATATATGTACACACACACACCACACACACACACACACACACACACACACACACACACACACACACACACACACACACACAATGTATGTATGAATTTATACGCACTGAATATGCATGTGTGCATATACGTATTTGTGCATACAAACACCCTCGTACACATACAGATATATAAACACATACACGACCGCCCACACCAAAGATTATTTTATAAAAGCTTTTGCCCAGATCACTAATTAAATTGCGTTATGTGAAACTAAGCCTGCATTCAGTTTATTAATTCAATTTCTTTTTCTTCGTAGTTTAAGCATACCTTCTATATTTATCTGGCCGAAAGATTGACAGCATAATTAACATTGAAATTCAACTAATTTTCATGACCCTGCATTTTTTATGGTGGAGGTTTATTGGCCACTTTTTAATATCTGATTGAACTGTTATTCTTATCTTGCACAATAAATTTAAGTAGCAATAAGAGTAATTTTCCTATTTCCATAGGTATTTATTTTTCTGTGATTCCAAATGGTCTTGTTTTGGTTAACCAGGTTTTTGGTACTGTAAGACTTGGCCTC
>NC_051391.1:51326356-51333856 GCF_015228065.2 Penaeus monodon
TTCTTGCAGACCTCACACTGGAAGATATTAACGTTATCTTCATACTGACAGAAACCAGGGCAGTCGGGCGTCTTGCAGTGGTATACGTTCTCCATCGCCCCTTCGGCCTGCTTTACCGACTTCGCTAAGTGTTTCTCGTATTCTTGAGGTGTCACCAGCTAACATGGAGAGATGGAGAGAGGTATTAGATAGGAGGGGATAAATGAATGAGAGGGATAAGGTACGATAAGATACATGGATAAGATAGATAGATAAGATAAGATAAATGAAGTACATGAATAAGATAAATGAAGCTAACATGGAGAGATGGAGAGAGGTATTAGATAGGATGGGATAAATGAATGAGAGGGATAAGGTACGATAAGATAAATGGATAAGATGGATAGATAAGATAAATGATGAAGATGGATAGATAGATGGATGGATGGATAGATAGATGGATTGATAGATGGATAGACAGATAGATGGATTGATAGATAGATAGACAGATGGATAGATTGATAGACAGATAGATAAGATAAAATAAATAAATGAATAAGATAGATAGATAGATAGATAGATAGATAGATAGATGGATTGATAAATAGATAAGATAGGGTAAGATAAGATAAGATAAGACAGGATAACATAGATAAATAAATCGATAGATAAATCGATAAATAAATCGATAGAAGAAATCAATGAACAAGATAGTAGATAAGATTTTTAAAAGTGAATATGATAGATATATAAGATAAAATAAATAAATAAATAACATAGACAAATAAGATAAATAAACAAGTAAATAAAAAATATGATAAATAGATAAATAAGATGCGATTAATAAACAAAAAGAAGCTAGTATAGATAACGTAGACAGAGAAGGAGAGAGAAGGAGAGAGAGAGAGAGAGAGAGAGAGAAAGAAGAGAGAAAAGAAAAGAGAGAGAAAGAGAAAGAGAGAAGAGAGAAGAGAAAGAGAAAGAGAGAGAGAGAAAGAGAAAGAGAAAGAGAGAGAAAGAGAGAGGAGAGAGGAGAGAGAAGAGAGAGAGAGGAGAGAAGAGAGAGAGAGAAGAGAGAGAGAGAAGAGAGAGAAGAGAGAAGAAGAAGAGAGAGAAGGAGAGAGAGAAGAGAGAGAGAAAGAGAGAGAAAAGAGAGAGAGAGAAGAGAGAGAAAGAAAGAGAGAGAAAGAGAAAGAAAGAGAAAGAAAAATAAAAATGAAAATAAAAAGAAAGAAGTAAGAAAGAGAGACAGAAGAAAAAGCGAAAAAACCCAAACTTACAGCTTTAATTTCTCTGTCCTGCAGAGAAGAATCACAGGAGTACTGCTCGTCCCGGTAAGGGCACTTAACCATGGCTGTGTCAGAGTACTTTATCGCGTTGGCTAAACATTCCCTGAAAATAGATTAAAGGAGGCGTTAAAATCAATAAATAGGAACTTTCGTAAAGTAAATACATACACATATAAAAAATAATATTTAATAATTAATAATTAATAATAATAATAATAATAATAATAATAATAATAATAATAATAATAATAATAAAATATAATAATGAATAATTAACAATAATAATAATAAAAAAATATAATAATAACAATAAAAAAATAATAATGAACAACAACAATAACAATAACAATCCACAAACAAACAGACCAACAAACAAACCAATAAAAAAAAAATACACACCTACCCAGCCAAAACGCGAAATGAAACCGACTCACCTACAAAAAGTGTGGAGACAGTCCCTCAGCACAGCTCCTTCGCCCACGTCAAAGTCAAGGAAACAGATGCGACATTCAAAAGGCTCTCGGTTGGGGACGTAACCCTGGCGTTCCAGAGCTGACACGACGGCGCCCAAGCCTGAGCCCTGGGGAGGAAACGGCTTTTAACAGTGGGTTGAGTTACGAATGGGGTGAGGATGGGTGGGGGGGGGATGCGCTTGTTGTGAGGAGGGGTGGGGGAGGTGAGTGAATGGGGAGACGAGGTTGATGTGATAAAGAATGGGGAGATGAGATTGATGTGATAAAGAATGGGGAGATGAGGTTGATGTGATAAAGGATGGGGAGATGAGATTGATGTGATAAAGAATGGGGAGATGAGACTGATGTGATAAAGAATGGGGAGATGAGATTGATGTGATAAAGGATGGGGAGATGTGGACGATGTGGTGTTGGTATGATGAGAATGATAGGCTATGATATAAATGATATAAAAGGTCTTATACTGTGGCTTGTGAAATGTTTATGTAGGTATGTATGTGTGTATGCTTATGTATGGTATGAATACAAACATACATACACGATGAACACAAACACAGTAATGTCTACACAAAAATGAAAAGGAAAAGAACTGTTTTCCTTTTCACACACACCTTTATTACAGGCTCACACAACGACACACACACACACACACACACACACACACACACACACACACACACACACACACACACACACACACACACATGTAAATGTATATAAATGGGTACCCCTGAATATGCTGATATATACACCCCCTATGCATTATCCTATATACATAGCATAAGTTGTTACGTGTATTATACAACACTCGAAAGCCTACTCTACCTTTTCCGCCGCAGCCCCTTTCCCTAGGGGCTCCGAACCCGGTCTCTCGGTTGCACACGCCTCACACCCAGGACGCTCCCACCGATTGACGAGAGTACAGGTCGGGCACATCCAGCCGTGCACTTTCGCCGTGAGGGTTCTGGCGTCTCCCGTGCTCTCCTCTCTCGTCGGCGCGCCAGCTTTGGGGTCCTTGGTTGTGGGAGTCTCCAGGGCTTGTGCTTGGGCTGGTGCTTGCGTTTGGGTCTGTGAGGGCGCTTGTGGTTGGGTCTGTGAGGGCGCTTGTGGTTGGGTCTGTGAGGGCGCTTGTGGTTGCGTCTGTGAGGGTGCTTGTGCTAAATGCTGTTCCTTGGTTTTGGTTGGTTGTGATCTTTCAGGTTGCTGCGCTCGTTTCTGCTTCTGCTTCGGGGAGGAGACCTTTTGCGCTGAATTCTTCTTCTTTGGCGCGCTGCTGTCTGCTTTTGCTTGCTGCTTGCTGGTGTCGACCGTTTCTGCTGTGGTGGCGGGGAGTTGGGTGGCGGAGGCAACGATCTGCGTCGGTTGCTGTACCTGCTGTGGCCGTGTTGCTTTCTGCTGGGGCTGTTTTGCGTTCGTAAGCGGCTCCGATCTGTCTTGTGACCTTTCCGTTTTTTGTGTTGGGAGTTGTAGTGGCGGGTTTAATACGGAGGGTTCTTGCTTAGCTGCCGGCTGGTGTTGTGGTTGGTGTTGATGCTGTTGTGGTTGTTGTCGGTACTGCTGCTGCTGTTGTTGCTGCTTTTTTTGTAGTAAAAGCTGTTGTTGTTGTAGTTGCCGTTGTTGTTCCTGCTGTTGTTGTTGTCTTTGCTGTTGTTGTTCCTGTTGTTGTTGTTGTCTTTGCTGTTTTGTAGTTGCCGTTGTTGTTGTCTTTGTTGTTGTTGTTGTTGTGGGGCCTGCAGCTGTATTGTCATTTCCGTCGTTTCTCTCTTCGCTCCTTTCGCTGGCACTGGCAGCAATACCGTCTCCTCAATTTTCTTCGTTGGTGGATTAACCTTTCCATATTGGACGTTTTGTTTCTGATATATACCACTACTGGACGAATTTGCGGCGTTCGAACTACCTCTAGCCACGCCATTGACATTCGAACGAATTTCAACCTTCTGAGGCACGGGAGCATATTTCACTTCCTGCATTTGCCGGAGCTGTGACGCCGGCTTCGGCCCCGCGGCTTCGCTTCTGCTCAGTGGCTCGTATTCCTCCCTCTCCGAACATATATTCTCGTAAATAACCTCGTTGCATTCTTCTCTAAAACCCTTAGGGGGAGAAGTAGGAGGAACGGCCTTCGCAGGGGTATCGACGTAGGCGTATTCCGTTTTCCGTTGAGATTGGTGGTTCCTCTCCTGAGTGTCCGCTTGAGGGGCTACGAGATAGAGGAAGATCGGACAGCCTTCCGACGTGACTTTGTGCTGGTCGAGAGTGCAGGAGTCGTCGTCTGCCAAACGCTTCCCTAAGATCCATCGCTGCACGTGAGGCGGGAAGCCGAAGTTCTGGTAAACCTAGGAAACAAAAGAATAACGTGTGATTATGAGGGGGATTGTGTTTAATTCGGATTCGTGTGTCAGTTAATCATTGGATAAGTGGAAGAAGGAATTGCTTTAAGAAGTCTCTGCCCTTCCCCCGATCTTAACAAAAACTATACTACTATGCATGAACTATGTAATAACATAAACTATACAACTATAACAGACTATACAATATACATAAACTATAAAATAGATTATACAACTATACGTAAACTATACAACACATCAACTATACAGATATACAACTTAAAAAAACTATACAACTCTACCAAACAATTATACAGTTTTGCAAAAATTGTACAACTTTACATTAAATATGCACCTATATAAAAACTGTACAACTGTACATAACCTAAACTAATACAGCTAAACATGAACTATACAATTATACCTAAACAAAACAACTATACAAAATACAACTACACACGAACTATAAATCTATACAAAAACTACACAAGAACAACATACCAGTAAACAAATCACGCAATGTAACATTATCAGGACAAAATAAATACAAAATGTACACAAACCTTCTCTCTTAGTTCGCCTACTGTCATTGTGGATACAACAGTGAAGGAAATGGGTCCCTGGTGGCTGTTTTTGTCCTCAACGTACATCTTCACCCTAAAATGGAAGGAAAGTTGCCGTTAGTGTGAATACGTGAACTGTTGGGTTAATATGGAGAACAGGGTAGTGGGTTGCTCTCGAAACTATGTTGATGTTTTTTTTTTCCCCTGGAGAAGAGCCACTGATTTTATCGATTCTGAGCGTTGTTGAGCAAATGAATTGAAGCGAGTTGAGGAGATTTGAGTAACATTTCCATCGACAATCTTGATTTGATAATCCCGATAACAGGGGAGGGCATGAAGTATATCAAGGGAATTACTTGGTAAAAACTGCATGAAAAAAACTGAAAATCGGCATGTTAAAACCTACGGATATGCCCGCCATCTTTGGTGTTACAGCCTTTCAGGCCACCTAGCTTGAGGTATGGAGAACTATGTAACTATTTCATATCCTCTGATGTCTTAGAAGATATACTTATATTATATCCTAAATTGGAATTAGCATCACATGACGCATATCAAATGTAGCAATGCCTTCCACGCCCAAACTGTACGCGGCGTGGCAGATGAGTAATAAACGGAATGTTCTTGTAAATAACTTTCATAAAAACAAAATGAAATGACCATTTGTTAAACCATGATCAAATTACCCTGCCCACGCTGTCGTTGATTGGCCTTACAGGCTGGCGCGCCCACAGCGTGCCCCTATCCATTGGGCTCCGCCCCCTGACCCCTTGGCCATGCCCTTTGTCCCTAGTTAGGGGGCTCTGCCGCCTGGGCCCCTGTGGCCGTCAAACAAAACATCCTAACGCAACATCCAACCTAACCTAACACCGCGGTATTTATAAATTGCTCGCAATACGTTTTCGTAACGTAGGCTCCGCCCTCCGTGGACCTCAGGTAAATAATAGCAACGGCAAGAGGGGAACATCCCGGAACCCAAGGGTTACTGGAACAAGTACCAATCTACGTAAATAAGGTGGTTTCCCAATGACTAACGAGTTTAGAACCGAATGACTCAGCTACAAACTTTGAGCGTCCTCAGTCTATCACTTTCCACTGGGTCTAGAGAAATAAACCGAATGCGATAGACAAAGTAATGAAAACAAACATTTCTCACAGGAAGTCCTACGTGTTCAAAAGACGGACGTGATTAAATTAGAATTATGTAAATGCTTAATAAGGAACTTCAATAGCGGGATAAAAAAACATAAAGAACAAGTAAGAAGGGGATATTGGAAGTTGTTTTTGAAAGTCATGTAGCGCACTGCAAGCTGTGAACTTTGTGTGGTGTTTTGGGTGTGTGGTTTAGTGTGTTGTTGTTTAGGGGAACATGGTGGACTGGAATGTGCTTGGTGTGTATTGTTGTTATGTGTTTGTGATTGTGTAGTGTTGTATAGGCAGATTGTGATGTGACTAAGTTCGTTTGAAGTATACGTGTGTGGATTGTTTGATTGTTGAGTTGTGTTTGTGGGGTGTGTTTTGTGTAGTGGTTTGATTTTGGGGGTACTGGTTATTGTGTGTTGCTGATGTTAGGTGTAATGTTTTTTTTACGGTTCGTTAGGAGTGTGTTTTAGGTGATTGTGATTGTTATTTTCGTGTGGGCGTTTTTTGATAGTTTTGTGTTTTGTATGTATTTGTTGTTCTGTAGTTTGCTTGTGTTGTTGGGTTTTAGTTTGGTTGTATTTGTTGTTGTTGGTTTATGTCTTTGTGTACTGTTTACTTTTTCTGGAGATATTTGGTTTGTTGTATTGTGTATAGAGTTACTTTAGTATGTTTAATTGGCTTGGTTAGTTGTTTTGCTGAATTAATTTGTGTATTTGTGTATTTCAGTTTGCTTGCTAGTTTTTTGTTGTGCTATTGTTGCTTAAGAAAAGGATTCTTTGATACTCCTTACACTATTTTACAGCAATACATGTGTAATTAATAAACAGCTGCTTAAATTGATAACTTATGTGTGTATGTTTAACAATTAGAGTTAAAAAGTGACAGTTTATTGTAAAGTTTAAAAGATGGATATTTAATATGGTATAATAATTGTATTGAATTATAATGAACTCAGATGTTATATTATTGACATATAAATTTATGTGATTGACTTTACATGTTTACTATATATAATACTTTACAGTTAATAAATTAGTTGTAAATTCTCTAATAAGTTGTGAACTTTCCTAAACAAATTAATACGTTTAAAGAGTAAGATCTGTGAGAGAAATATGACTAGTATGAACGATTAAGATTATATCAGATATTGAGGAGATAATATATTATGTTGATGCAAAGAGGCAACAACAATAAAATATGCTCGCAATACATTCCTAGTACGTAGGCTCCGCCCCCTGGACCTCCATGGTCATATATGCACCTTGCCACTCCCTGGACTATACAATCTATCGATATAATAAGTGGTCCTAATAACTAACAGTTTGGACACCTTAATGACCTCAGCTATCAAACTTTGATGGCTCCTCATGTCTCTTCCTTCTTCGTTGCCACTGTATGGTCTTGAGAATAAACCAGAATCGATGCAATACTGAAAACGAAACATTTCTCACCGGCGCTCCTACTGTCAAAAGACCCGGCCCGTGATACCACGCATGCGCAGAAGATTATTGTAAAGAACTGTATAAATGAACCTTAAAATACGCTAAGGAAACATAATATCATTAAAAGAACAAGTTAAATGAATGGGGAATAATGGAAAAAAAAAATTTTAAATAAAGAATATGCGCACGCAACTTGAGAGCGTTTGTGTGTGTGTGTGTGTGTGTGTGTGTGTGTGTGTGTGTTGTGTGTGTGAGTGTGTGTGTGTGTGTGTGGTTGTGTGTTT
>NC_051391.1:51343856-51356356 GCF_015228065.2 Penaeus monodon
TGAGCTTCGATATTCTCAAAATCTTTGGCTTCAATTAGTTCAAAAGTTGCTGAACCTATGGACATTGACCGCTTCCTTTGTTCAGTGTACAGAATTCCTCCTTTGATTAGTGCCTCTGAACTTTCTGAAACTGTATTTTCAAGATTGCTAGAGGAAGTTACACTACACTTTGTATTATTAGTTTGGACTGTGGTGTTTTGGAAATTTGTATTGGATGTCGTGTTCGTTACAGAGGTCGATGTTTTTGTGGTAGTTACTGAGAATACACTTGGAACCCATGGCTTTTTCTTGGGGGTTTCATTCTTCACTCTGTGCTTCTCTATTTTCTCTATTTCCGCCATGGCTGCCATTTCGTCAAATTTCGCAATGGCAGAAACAATGTCTTTGTCTTTCAATATTTCTACTTTCTGATAAGGCTTAGGAACTTCCTTCATGATCTTCTGTGACCTCGGTAGTTCTGGGCTGTTGCTTCCCGAGTTGAGACTTTCGAATAACTGCGCCCTGCCACTGACATTTCCAAATGATCTTCTGCGAGTAACTTTGGGCTTTTCTTTGCTTATTTGGTATATCTGGTCCATCTGATTGAAAACACTAATCGCACTCCTAACGGCACCGCTAGGTTTTAGTACCTGAGGTTTGGTGTAGCTTTTGGCATAAAAGGTTTTGTCCGCTTCCTCCGGTGTCTTGATTTTCTCCTCGTTTTTTGGACTTTCTTGGAAATTTTGGACAACTCTCAGATCATTGTTTTTTGAGCTACACCCTTCTTCCTCGGTATTTTTGTGTTTATTTTTATTCTTGGTTTTCTTTTTTTCTTTGGTGTTTTTTTTAACTTCCTGATCAGTGATATTTGTCTCGTTGTTCACTGACACAGACGCGATTCCTTCTTGAAATTTAGCGAGTCGTAATTTCCTAATTTCATCTATATCTATGTCCTTTAAAATGTTTCCATGAGCACTTACTTTCATGTTAAATAATTCATAAGACGCCCTTATCTCCTCTTCGGTGAAAGCACTTCCGAATTTCTTTGTCTTTGGTTTTGCACCCTGATGCTTTTCCTCTGAGCCTGAGGCAGAAAAAGCATTCTGGGTGCTTTTACCGTTTTTTGATATTTTACCATATGATGCCTCTGCTTGTGGTAGATTTACATCTTCCAAAACTGGATGATTTTCACCTTCATCTGTTGTGTCATTCTGGTTCCTTACATGTTCATCGAAAGTTCTGAAATATTTCTGTAACTCTACTTCCCAATTGATGTCCTTCCTGTTTTTCCCTGTAGGATCCTGGTCCCTCGTAGGTGATATTCCCTCGCTGCACCCAGCTTCTTCTCCAGTGGCATTTCCTGTCCTTGTGTTCACACCATCTTCGTGAATCACTGTTACTGGACTCTCACTTGAGCCTGTGTGAGGGGAACTCAGGTGCTCCGATGATACGGAATTTCCATCTTCATCCACTCGTTTTGGATTTGATGGCCTTCTCTTCATGCATGCCTCACACTGCAGTCTCCATGGAAGATTTATTAATGTGCAGGTTTCACAGACCCATTTTAGTTTGCGTTCATTGTTTTCATTAATTTCAATGGGCATTGGCGGAACATTACTGGAGGTTGCTTTACCCTGCCAGAAATCGAAACACTCTCGGTCTCTGAAAAATGACAATTCAGCTTTTATCTTGTTTGCTTTCCTCTTATCTGAATATCTTATAGCTTCTTCTTCTTCCTGTTTCCTGATGTTTTCAATTTCTTCTTGCACATCTGCTATCTCCTGTATGATCTCTCTAGCATCAGAGGAATTCAGCCGGAATTCATAATTTGCCTCGCTGATCACCTCTTCATGTACTGAATCAGTTTTTCTTCTCCCAATGACTGACATTGGCATGGACACATCCTCATATATTTCATCTCCTGGTGTTGTTGCAGTCGATGTCATGGACTCAGATGTTTCCAGAATAGTAGAGACATCAGGAGAAAAGAAATTATTCATTCTGAGTCCGAAATTCTTACTCTGTCTACGAAAGGGACCAAACACATCGGACAAGTCTAGCCCGGTGATTTCTTCTTCGCTCTCTTCGGTCCTTGTCTGCTTCCTGTTTTCCACTCGACGTAAAGCATTTGGCGAGTTTTTTGGCTTAACATCAACGGAGGTTCTTGAGTCTTTGGCAAGCTGATAGAATAACTCAGCATCAATGACAGCTCTCTGCAAGGGTGATTCCCGCGTTCGACCAGGTGAACTAGGTGGCTCTGGACTGCCTGTAAATAGATCAGGTAAGCTATCGCATTCCAAAGAATTTCGTAGACTTTCTAAATCCAGCGGGAATAAGTCGTTCCCACTGCAGTTGTCATCTAAGGAATGATTACCATTAATTTTCTCCACTCTGAGCGTAGACTGCTTGGAGTAGCTCTCGGGTAGAGTACCAATATGTTCATTTTTATGGTAGTTGTCTTGGTTTTCATTTCTTCCCATATACCATAATCTTGAAGGTCCAGATTCTTCTTGCCCAGTTGAATCAGAATGTTCTTGTTGTCTGGGCAAGAAATCCCTTTGTGTGAGAATACGTGGTTCACTTGCCTTATAAAACTTACTATCGTAATCCGCTTTCTGTGCCCTCTTTTCCTCTAATTCTCGTTGCATTTGTTCTGAAGCCGCTCTGTCCAGCTCACTTATGCTTGCTAACAAAGAGACTTGTGACTGCCTCTTTTCCTTCTTTTCATCTTCTTTTGTTTTGGTGGGAGATTCTTTGGTGTCATTTTTATTTTTGTTTTTCTGAAATGTTCCTGTAAGGTTTAGTTTCCGTGAAAACTGGATTTCAGGCATCCAGGTATCGTAGACTTTTTCCTTTTTCATTGAGGTCTTGGGATCTTTACTGTCATTTTCCTTCTTTTTCCTCTTATACCAAGGACGAGGTGTGAGAGTGGATTTGCTGTCATCAGAGACACACGAGCTAGATGTAGATCTTACAGTGCTGTGGAGAGCAGAATTCGCACTGCTGCTGTGGGACTGAAGTGTGGAAATGGATGATAAGGACTGAGACAATGAACTGGTACTAGAAACACTATCTGTTGGTCGACCACCTGAACTAGACCCGTCAGCAGAGTAGAGTTTTGCCCCTTTCTCAGATTCTGCTTTTTTATTTTGGTTCTCTTCATTAAATCTCTGAGCGACTGCTTGCACAGGTGGAGGTGGAGCTCTTCTTTTAGTTTTCCTACAAATTAACCCTTCACTTTTTGATTTCTGAAGCCTTCTCCCTTCCGGAACCTCTGTTGTAGAACCAGTAACCGGTATAAGGTCCCTGGAAGGCAAACTGGTGTAGCTTTTAAGTGATCCAGATTCACTTGACTTGGGCGAACCAGGAGGTTGGGGGGCCGGCCTCTTTTTTCGCATGGATGTTGGTCTTGACGAGCCTTCTCTCACGGATGACTCGACTGACGAACCACTTATGGCAGAGACTCGACTGTTTCTTTTAGAGTCTGATTTTAATCTGCTCAGAGAAGATTCTTTGGAAAAAAGTTTATATTTGCGTGAAGTAACAGCCTGAGATTGGATACTGCATGGGGTTAAAATTTCCTTCTGGTTACCAGCACTTTTGCTTCTCATAATTGGTATGTAGGCAAAACTACTCGTGGCACTGGTTAAGCTACTGAGACTTTCACTGCTGTTAATGCTAATCTTGTCAACAGAACCAAACTTCCTCTTGTCTCGATTTCTAAACCATTTGAATATATTTAGAAAGCCATTGGATTTCTGTTTCTGTCGTGCAGCATACTGACTAGATAATTTGCCCATATCACCGGGCGCAGTACTCGTCTTAGTTGCACCAATCCTTTCACCAAAGCTCGTCTGTCCTTCACATCGGAGCGGGGAAAAGGGAGTCTGGATACCAGGTTCTCCATGCTGGCCCCTTCGTAACACGCTCTCAGGCGAAGGCATCCCTGAGGGGGAAGTGGATTTCCTAAGTGGTGATTCGCCAGCATAAGCGTGTGTACTTCGATTACTGACATCTTTAACTTCGCTTTTCGCTCGTCCTTGAGTCACTGATTCCTACTTGCGTCCCATCGCCTGCCGTTCGTTCTAACCTGACATTACCTCTGTTTCCCTCTTGGTCAATATTATTTCGAGAGGTGTCCTGAGCCCCGGTTTGTGTAAGTCTCCCATCCAGAAATTCCTTCTTACTTGTGACTGTTGAGCAGGTGAGAGATGAAGAACAGACTGTTGAAGTACGTGAGTCAACAGAGGTGTGTGTACTGGTGACAGAAACAGAACTATTGCTACTGCCAGCGCCCACTGCGGCATCACCCTTTTTCTTGTGTTTGCTTTCCATTCTAGCCAAAGAGGTGACCACATCCCCGTTACTCTCCAGTTCTGAGCCCTGAAATGAAGAAAAATATATATGTGGCTTTAAACGAGCTTGCATAAAATTCCTAAGATATCCATTTAGTTTAGAAAACATACACACATAAACAGTTATGTTTGTATGTTCTCGAGTGTGTGTGTATGTGTGATATACCTTTTGATCAGTTTTAATGATTTGGTCAATCTGGATAATTCTAATGATAGACATACAAATTTCTAACTTGATATTGTACCATACCATAATACATATTCTGAATATCACGTCTAAAACTGACTGTATAGAATGGTTGCCGTTAGTCCCATACAAGAATGACAGATGCCAGGGGTGTTAAACTTACGTACCCCAACAGGTCATGTATACAAGGACTGCATACTATACGGGCCAAATAACACAACGAAATGTTTTATAAGTGTAAAAGGCTGTTTGACAACCATAGTCACTCCGTTTCGGTGATTCTTTATGCACCAATTATTCTAAAATACTTTTTTGGGGCAAAACTGTATGTAATAACTTACCTTATTCTTGCAAGAGATTTTCTACAGTTGCAATATTTTAAGGAACTCGTCATAAATAACCTGATTAGAATTATGAAGGTGATACCAAACTCTTAATAATATTGATGATAGTAATGGTGAATATACCAATACTGACTGTAATGACAAGAAATAATAATATCAGTAAATATAATAACGACATTGTTAATGATCATGTTAGCGATGATAATGATAATAAAAGGTTTGATCGAAACCTGTCCAACCCGTGAAAAAATTGCTATAAAATGATCTTACTCGTATCAATATAGGCTCTCTACACACTCAGCCAAGAGGTCTTTCCACTGTCGAACACCTTTTTCCGAAAGCTTTTCCCTGAAAGAAGTAAATATTCAGAATACCAACGCTTGACCGATCACGGCGATAGTGATATCGTTGTATTCCTCTCATATTCAACTACTGATACATATAAATATAATGCCGCTGACACTCCCACCCCCATTATCCACAATTTTGGCTCCGATAGCAGAGGAGGACATGAGAGGTTCCAAAGAAATTGCAGAGTAAAATATGAATATACAGAGAATTGGTCAACATATGGTCAGATGCAGGGGGGGGGCTACCCCATTGGGTAGATGCCCCCCAACCCCCGTCATGAGCAACAAAGAATCCATCATGTATGTACAGAAGGACAGAGCGTAGGATAGACATGGGGCGCTCCCGCATGTCAGTCGTACTCTCTTTGATGTTCATGAGCGTGGTTGGGGGACAGCAGCCCCCAGCATTTAACAATATTTTGATCAATTCTCTGTATATTCATATTTTACCCCGCAATTTCCCTGGTACCATCCATGCTCTCTCCTACTATCAGGACCATGACTGTGGAGGTTTGAGAAGAGGGGCGGAGGGGGTCCGCAGGAAATTTCCTACATATATGGGTAATACATGGTGAGAAGAAGCCACTGATATCGTGATGATTGGTCATGCGAAGGTGTTCTAAACAAACGCCAAGAATTAAACTATAATTATTATAGGAATATCAAGAGGGATACAGTTGTGGTCGTCGCCAACCCGCCTTTTCTTTCTCATCACGACGGCCGCCACGCCCTGAATACATTAATATGAACGCGACGAGTCTCAGCGATCTCGGAAAATGAACAAATCGGTGGAAATAAAAAAGAATAGGAAATGCTTTTTAACATTGGGAATTATCAATCATTCTCAATACCGTCATAATGATGAAAAGAATTATGATATTTGCTGGCAGCATAGTGATATTTTTCTCATTATTATTACTTTTACTTGTATTATCTTGGACATCATCTTCATCAAGAATTGTAATCTTTATCATTATCACCGTTTGAATATTACTACTATCATTCATTGTGATGATCTGTTAATGAACATCATATCATTGTTATCATCATATGAATATGATCACGAATACTAATTACTACTATTTTTTCTCTTTGTAACGAGCATTCTCTTTCTCGTTATTATTACTATTATCATTCAAACTAATTGCTGTCATTATCTTTATTATCCGTTATTTCTGTCACCATTATCATTGTCATTACTGCAATTACTTTTATCAATTTCACTCACCATTACTGTTAATAGTATCACAATTTGTATCACTATCATCATCGCCAGCACTCTTTATTATTACTACCATTATCAATCAATACATTTGTTGTGTCAGTTAGTGTCATTTCTGTTATATGGTTGTTATTAGTATCATCGTTGTTATATACTCAGTTTATAATCTTTACTCTCAATCCTATGAATATAATTTTCGCACTTTTTATATCTTTATCCCCACTAGTATACTTTACATAACTTCATTACATCCACGTTTGAGGCTCACTTATTGATGAATACCACAATGCACTATTACTATTACTGGCTTTGATAATATTTAAACCAATGTTCAGCATATTAATTACCATACATATCTCGTTATCGTGACTGTGCAATTCATAACGGGGATATTAATCATTATTATTTCATTTCGAATATAATTGGAAGCCACAGAACAACGATTAGAATCATCAGTTAAAATAGGATTAATTTCATCTTGATTATATTTATGTTTTGTTAATAAAACGACTTGGGAAAATCACACTAGGGTCATCCTGATCAATAAAAAGCCTTTCAGAAAAAGAAAAATCGAGTCAGATATTAATGCCAATGAAATATGAGAGAACAAGCAGAAAAAAAACTTATAAATACAATAAGATGTTGCAAAGGCATCACGATTGCATTCAATCAACTCACTTAATTGCAAGGCAGTTCTGCACAACATTTCTTGTAACTTCGCTGACATGTGCCCAAAACTATTCAAATTCGTTTGCGTCTAATCATAACTGGGGAGGAAAAAATAATGGAAAGATTAAGTAAACGGGAAAATCATGAAAGCTGGAAGAATATAATCATTATATTTTGTTTTGTTTTTCTCTCGTACACTTAAGCGTGTTAGGTAAAATTGGAAATGAAAGGGAGATGGTGGACGGAAGGGAAAAAAAAAAAAAAAAAAAAAAAAAAAAAAAAAAAAAAAAAAAAAAAAAAATCATTGTGACAAAAACTGTTTTGGATGCAAATTCGGATATTACTCCACGTTTTTTTTTCTTTATTTATTTTTTTAAGAATGTCTACTTGGAAAGGGGTGGGGTGGGGGTGTCAGTGAATTAATTTCAAAAGAACAATAAACCGTAAACTAACGAACAGGTTTCGGATAAGTTGAATTTTTAAGAACCTGGCCATCCTCAAGACCAAATAACTGATAAATAAGCAATTAATGACAATCAAATAAGCAAGGAATAGCAAACAAGCAACTCCACTGGGAGAATAAAAAAAACAAGTGTTGCAACTCAACCATTTGTTAAACGGAAGTTCCAAGTTGCAATTTGAGTATTTGCTGCGAGATTATATTACTAATAAATATTGGATTCGATTTGTCATTGGAAGTCATTTGCGTATATTATCTGTTTCATAATTTCGAAACTTTTTACTTTCGTGGAAGTATATAAATAATGTACGTACACACACTCATGGTAAATTGTTCTTCTGCACGTGTGTGTGTGTGTGTGTGTGTGTGTGTGTGTGTGTGTGTGTGTGTGTGTGTGTGTGTGTGTGTGTGTGTGTGTGTGTGTGTGTATGTGTGTGTGTGTGTGTGTGTGTGTCTACAGTGTAGGCACGCACACACATACACGTCATCCAATAAAAGCATTCAAGATTCGTACACACGAACCCTTTCTTTTTTCCCTATTAATCCCAACACCAACGGATGCAAACATGATGATGAAATTCGCAAATCGTTCTTTCCACATCACTTCCCTCTAATGATGCAAAGTTCAATTAATTCACTTCAAGGTTCTACACGCTTGGCAGAGGAGCATACTGCCATGAGATACTTGTAACTTCCTTTCCTCACATCTCCAACAGGCAGTCTGTGGTTCCACATATTTACCAAACAGGAAACTGACAACCGGGAACAATTTTAAAAGAATTTACCCTGAAATAGAATACACGTTCAGCTTTCTTTTTTATCAGTGCCAAAGAAAATGGAACTTAAGAGGGACACACTTAAATTTTATGTGCGAAAAAGAGACGCGGCAGAGGAATGTTGCGAATGTGCTATATTTTCTAAAAACTGTTTGTAAAATGTAATAAAAACAACAATGAAACAAGGAATGTCACTCTTCTCCTTTCATTTCTAAAGTGATTATGGCATTCATCGAAGTGATTGTTTACCTAGCAATTATATGGGATAGAAGTAAGGTGTAACGGATGTAAAAATAGTACTTTTAATATCAGATGGACTGACTACTCTATATGATAAAGCATTATCAGTAACGAATAATAATAATAATAATAATAATAATAATAATAATAATAATAATAATAACCTTTCCAGCGAAACCTCATACGAGTATAATTTCGTTTTGCCTCCATACTGTCTGCGGTTAGACATTTTTTTATTAATTTATTTTTACTATATAGTCTACTTTTTCACAGCATAACTTGATTCTTAGTAGACCTTATCCCCCCCCCCCCCCTCCATCGCTAGGTCATGAAACCTACGTGTTGATCCAACCAGACAGCAGTAAGCCCTACACTAATACTTTGTTCTTGGCAATCTTCAAGCCGGAAATACTTCAGACTGAATATGTAACCTTTTCCTGTATAATGCCCCTGAGATTTTTCAAAAGATTAACACCATCTTAACTTACTGGCTTTTTTTTCCTTTAGTTTCTTTGTTGGGCACAGTCTGGTCATTTATTTTTAAACTTAAAACGGCATAATACAAAACTGAATATGAGAGAGAGAGAGAGAGAGAGAGAGAGAGAGAGAGAGAGAGAGAGAAATTTGATTTGAGAAATTTACTACGTCCAGTTTGTATAACCATACAAATTTAAACATTCTCTTGATTGACGATATTATAACACCCTAATACTTAGTGCTCGATTGAGGACACATACATGACATTAAACGTAACATATATCATATTAGTTATTGTCCAAAAAAGGCCGTGGTAAACAATATACACGATGTCTGATAGTATGAGTTATTCCAACACATTTCACCGGAGAGTATTACAAGTATCATAATCTTTAAAGTTTATGCATTAGTCAGGTTTGTAATATTATTATCTTGTTCATTACCTATCTATCTTGTACAACTTCCGTCAATTTGTTTTCCTTTTGACATGATTCTTAACCATGTACCACTTTTAATCAACTGAACAGCGAGGGATGGGCCGGTTTCTAACGCCGATAAAAGAGGAAGGTAGACTATGTTAATCGCACGACCGTAGAATCTCTCTACTATCGCCCAACATAAAGTCTTGATTCGTAAGCTATGCTGCGTGTATACTGGGGTACCTCAACCTCTGATAATATGATACTTCTTATACATGCTCAAAACAGCATTCTAATACTCCCTGAACATAACAACATTATCTAACACATTATCGAATGGTTCACTTGGTCACAAATATACCATAATATTTTCAGGTGCATTTCACTCATGATTCATTCATATTTATTCATCCACAAGTCTATGGTCCACCAAATACTACTTTTCCCCTTACCTTTGAAAATCGTATCACCATATTTCCGTATGCCTACCACAATGTATAGCTGTTCACTACAAAGTTTTATATATCATCACTGCACATTTATGTAACAAAAACCTGGATAAACTACTTGTAACAATACAGTAATAATACTGCCTTGCGTTCAAGAGTAACTTCCAAGTGTTATTTTTCAGCGAACGGAATAGCGAACCGTAGCGTATGTAGCCAATATGAACTAGGGGAGTGGTTATCTCAGGAACGCGTAACTCTGTTTACAAACTGATAATGGTGGTAAGCTCGAATATACTGTAGTTCTTGGTGTAATAAAGGTACATTGGTTGGACTGAGAGAGACATGTAATAAACTAACGTAGCAACACAGCCTGTGTAATTTAGAAACATAGATCATAGCATATTCTCTGTTTTGGTTTGACACAATGTAATCACTTTAGTGTACTTAAAAAGACACAGATACACACGCACACAAACACACACATAATATACAATTATACACAACATATATATATATTTATATAATGTAATCGATTTAGTGTACTTAAAAAGACACAAGTACACACACGCGCGCGGGCGCATACACACACACACACACACACACACACACACACACACACACACACACACACACACACACACACACACACGCACGCACGCACGCACACCACACACACACACAAACACACACACAAAACACAGTGTGTGTATGTGTGTATGTATATATATATTATATATATACATATATATATATATACATACATATATATATACATAAATAAATATATATAAATAAATATAATAATATATATATATATATATATATATATATATACATGTATTATATATTATATGTATATATAAAATATGTATATACACATGTATTATATATATATATATATATATATATATATATATATATATATATATATGTATACACACACACACACACACACACACACAACATTATATATATATATATATACACACACACACACACACACACACACACACACACACACACACACACACACACACACATACGCGAATGTGTTTCCTTTTTCACCAAGACAGGGTAAGCATACGTATTGTATAAATGACTTAACTAACTGAATCGCTAAACAAAACTAAGTCGAAAAGCAGACTAACAACCAATGGGGAAACTTAAGAGTGTAGAAAGCGTTTATTTTCAAAGCCAAATGTTTTGGTTTGGGGAATCGTCCTCTCGGCCAGCTGGTATTATTTGAAGTCCACGAAATATAAGCTACTGGTACCCCTTTACAGAATGGTTTCCTGTGGCATGCAACTTGGAGTGTGATGACTACTGTTGGAATGAACGTAACGTTGTAGATTTCAATTTGCTGCACTACCTTCGAAACCTATAAATAAGTAATTTGTCGTAGACGAGGTTAAATAGCATGTTTCTCTTAATAACTGCAATCTCTGAGATGATGTATCTATATGTATGCTTCTACGCACGCACGCACGCACGCACACACACACAAATATATAAATATATATATATAATATATATATATATATATATATATATATATATATATATATATATATATATATATATATACATACACATACATACTCGCGCGTGTGTGTGCGGGCATCTGCATTTGTGCGTATACATACGTGTGAATGCACGTGTATATATCCCGCCAGAAATCCACGTGGGGGCATTCCAATACACAACGCCTTGAAACCTTAAACGAAAGAAGGAAAAATAAACAAATGAGGATGAAAGGAAGAGGAAGTCTCACAACGTCAAGTTCTTTTTGACAATCGGAAAGTAAACATGATCTTGCACATGGCTTATGACTCCCACCAACCAGTGTCATTCATTGCCGTAATGGAGAGAGGGAGAGGGGAGAGAGAGAGAGAGAGAGAGAGAGAGAGAGAGAGAGAGAGAGAGAGAGAGAGAGAGAGAGAGAGAGAGAGAGAGAGAGAGAGAGAGAGAGAGAGAGAGAGAGAGAGAGAGAGACAGAGAGACAGAGAGAGCGACAGAGACAGAGAGAGAGAGAGAGACAGAGAGAGAGAGAGAGAGAGACAGAGAGAGAGAGGAGATAGATAGACAGAGAAGGGAAGTATGGGGAATGAGAAAAAGGGAGATAGATAGAGAAAGAGAGAGAGAATGCCAAAAATAAGATCTTAAACAGAACCATAAAAAAGTTACACATCTATAAATAGACAAAAAAATCAATATAATAAACAAATCTATATGCTGTAGCCGTCAACCCACTGTGCCAACGCGGAACTGCTTTTAACATTTATTTATTTGCACAAAACAAACGACCTTCTTTTTACCAGCCGTTCGGAAGTCATTTAAATTCCTGACCCAATTTCTGTTCCAAAAGATGATAAGTACTTGTTCCTTATAACCCGTTACATATATCTGTCAGTGATAGTCTTAGAAATGCATTTTCAAGAATAGATATTGCTTCGTGAGGTCAGCGTTGTAAATAAATAACAAGGCTGCCGCAGAACATTTATTTATAAGACTACACACTCCCTCCTCCCCCAAACACGTAAGTGTTCATGCACGCACAAGCAAGACTGTCTGTT
>NC_051391.1:51368856-51371356 GCF_015228065.2 Penaeus monodon
AGTATTGAGTCTTCATAGCATTTTGTTGAAAACTATTTAACCCAATGCCACTGGGCATGGCATGTACACACACATGCCATTCCCAGTATCTCAGCTATTTACCCTTTGCCTTGATTTTTAAAATATTTTCTTGTATCTTATATTGCTGTTAGTAATTAATGTCAATGACATTATAATAGTTATGATGTCAAAAATAAAAGTAACAGCATTGATGTTGAAAGCATTAGTAAAAAGTTAAGGAACAGTGACATCAGGTAAGGTCATAATGTCAGCTAATTGACTCCTTTGTGGCTAAGCAGTTGTGGACTCCTCTATGTCCAGAGACACTTCACAAAACATAATTACAGTGAATACGGCAACATGGGTTTAACAAAAAAAATGTTTTGCAGGAGCAGTATACCCAGAGAAGTATCTACATCAATGTCAACTTTCCAACAACATGAACAAAGTATTCAAGACGAGAACACAGATTTCACAGCCGGAAATGGCAAAGAAACTACGTATGTTGAAGAGGAGGTGGCAAAGTTTAGGTTAATGGCAAGCTCGTGGTGGGACCCTCATGGCGACTGCAAGCCCCTCCATTCCCTGAATAAATTAAGGTTGGTTGACGTTTCCAGCTTCCAGTTGTTTTGATGCGCTAAAAGATAAATACATTTATTACCACTTTTTTTTGTCTTGTTTTGCCTTTGTATTTATTGGAGTTTTTTGCTGTTATATATATATTAATATGTATATGTATAAATAAAATGTATATATATTCATATATATATATTTATATATATTTATATATATATTTATATATATTTATATGTATATATTTATATATCATTATATATATATATAAATATATATCATTATATATATATATAAATTATATATATATATAATGTATATATATAATATATATTATATATATATATATATATAATATATATAATATATATATATATATATATATATATATATATATAAAATATATACATATACATATACATATACATATACATATACTATAAATATACATATTACATATCTATAATATAATATACATAATACACATAACAACACACAAAAAAACAACAAACAAAATAAATAAAAACACACACAACAAACACAAACACTAACTCTATCTTTCATTACATTCTCTCATTCTATCATCTCATTATCATTTCTTACTTCCTATCATCTATACTACATCCTACCTACTTCCCCATCTCTCCACACCACTTCCACTCTCGCATCTCATCCTCTCTCTACGCTCCTCTTTCTTTCCTCTATCCATCACATCCATCCTTTCTTTCTCTCTTCTTCTCTCTTTCTCTCTCTCTCTTCTCTCTCTCTTTTCTTTCTCTCTTTCTCTCTCTCTTCTCTCTCTCTCTTCTCTCTCTCTCTTTCTCTCTCTTTCTCTCTTCCTCTCTTCTCTGTCTCTCTTTCTCTTTTCTTCTCTCCTTTTCTCTTCTCTCTTTCTTTTTTTTCTCTTCTCTCTTTTTCTTCTCTCTCTCTCTTTCTTTCCTCTCTCTCTCTCTTCTCTCTCTTCCTCCTCTCTCTCCCTCCTCTCTCTCTCTCCCTCTCCCTCCCTCCCTCCCTCCCTCCCTCCCTTTCCCTCCCTCTCCCTCTCCTTCTACCACTCCCTCTCCCTCTCCCTCTCCCTCTCCCTCTCCCTCTCCCTCTCCCTCTCTTTTAACCAAAACATTTCTTTGCGTTACAGAGTGTCTATGATCTGTGATGGCTTAATACAGTCTGGTATTGCCAAGCCAGAGTATGTAGAGGGTCCCACTCCCTTAAAAGGACTGAAAATTCTCGATGTTGGATGTGGTGGTGGGATTTTATGCGAGGTAATGTCTTTCTCAAGAGTATATTTGTTCTTAAAAGTGTGGATTGCTTATCACTGATGTTAAGCTATAGTGTTTTGGTAATGTCATTATGCACAGATATTACTAATTGGGGAATGGTATTTGATACTGTATTACTTTATTTAAATAATGTATTATGAGATGGAATGAGATACCTACTTCCTTAGCTTAGAATGTTGATAAAAACTATGTGTAAAGATTTGATGAATGATAAAACTATCACCTTCAAGCATGAAATAGAATAATAAAAGTCTATATGAATTATATGAATGGGCTTTGTATATATTTAGGTTTGTCATATAATATTTTTGGAATTTAAGTTTATTTTCTTCAGTGAATTTATCAATTTTTTGGGCAGTCTCCGTGGATGAAATAAATTTTCTTTCCTCTACTCTCCTCTAGTTCGCTGAAAGATGTCACGTCGTTAGACCAATTTTTAGCTTCATTTATATTGAGATCACGTTTCTGAGATTAATCTGTGATTTCCAGCAGTTGGTTTTATGACTGATAAATTGATAGGATTAAATTGCTTGTCTTATTTTAGCGTGTTAATGCTGGGAGAGCATTTATCCCTGACCTTGTCCACACTCATTTGAATTTATTAATTTCGTATACATATATAGATGGTTACACAAGTTACCAAGGAG
>NC_051391.1:51376356-51381356 GCF_015228065.2 Penaeus monodon
TGATACTAGTATATGTATAGCCGATATTTTATTGGAAAAGAGAGAGCGAGAGAGAGAGAGAGAGAGAGAGAGAGAGAGAGAGAGAGAGAGAGAGAGAGAGAGAGAGAGAGAGAGAGAGAGAGAGAGAGAGAGAGAGAGAGAGATATGAAATAGAAAGAGGAGAGGGAGAGACACTGAGATAAAGTATCTCTACCTATTTGTGTATAAGCACGGTTTTTTTTTTAAACATATCTAGGAAAATATGCGAATTGCCATCTTTGTTTTTTTTCGAATTATGATAAAGTACTCAATTCTAAATATTAATAATATGCATCAAAAATTATCTGCCGCATCAATATCTAAGGTCATTAGCGGCGTGTTCAAAATATAGTGATCGGGCGGGGCTTGTGGGGGGGGGGGGGGGATCCCTCCAGATAAGGACGTTATTTAGTTCATAAGACAAAGAGTTAATGGCTAAAACAGATAAATATGCTAGACGTCAAAAGGTCATATAGCATTATGTTAAAGTATTGAGGTGAAAGGGATAAAAATGAATTGACGATTAGGATAAGTGGACAAAAGAGGGGGATGAGGAAGAGAAGGATAATTAAAGGAGGAGAAGAAAAGGCCATGCAAATTAGCCAACACGAGGGATGAAGTTCAAGGCAGGTGTTCCTTACATTAGGCCTCAGTACCCGTCTCCTAAGGCCTCCCCCCCCCGCCCCTCTCTCCATGACAACAACGAGAAAGGAACAGGGTAGGGGGATCTATTTTAAATATCTTTCCTAGAATCCTGAATATTGAAATCCTCGGTAACGTAATTGAGGTAAGAATGAAAGAAACATTTGGAAAATCACTGGTAATTCTACACAATGTCGAGACTCTATATATGGTTCCTAAACTTTGCATTTTTGGACGAGAAATATTCCTGAATTACACGTATTTAATAATTCCTGAAGATTCCAGAAACAAATCTACCATGATTTGAGACGTGGAATAGCCAATTAAAATACGTTAGTGCCATTATTATCTCGGATACAATTGCCGGAATTCGTCTGTATTTAGACGTTATGTTGCGTTATTTTGTGAATAATGGAAAGCATTTTCGCAAAAAGAAGAAGAAAAAGAAAAAGAAGAAATCATTGCTATGTGGCAACCTTCACATTCATATTTTTCTAATTATTCATCTGCTTTTGCCTATTATTCATCTTAAAAGGGGTAAGAGTCATCCTTTGCATTACGAGTAACGTAAGCTTATGTTTGTTTATTTAAAATAGAACCGTTTATTTTCTGCAGCACACGATACGCATCAACACAACAACAATAATGATAATGATAATGATAATAATAATAATGATAATAATAATAACAATAATAATAATAATAATAATAATAATAATAATAATAATAATAATAATAATATTAGATAATAAGATAATAATAATAATAATAATAATAATAATAATAATAATAATAATAATGATAATAAATAATAATAATGATAATAACAATAATAATAATAATAATAATAATATAATATAATAATATAATGATAATGATAAGATAATGATAATGATAATGATAATAATATAATAATAATAGATAATAATAATGATAATAATAATAAATAATAATAATAATAATATAATAATAATAATAATAATAATAATAAATAATAATAATAATAATATAATAATAATAATAATGATAATAATAATAATAATAATAATAATAATAATAATAATAATAATAATAATAATAATAATAATTGGGTGGGAGGGGCTCTTTAGCCTTGGGTGGCAACCCTCCTAGAGATGGTGTCTCGATAAAAACACCAGTGGTTATGTAACCTAGAATCCACCTGATTTCAAATCACCTGCTGCCTTGTAGGTTTCCCCTACTCCAGGGAAACTGGCTTGTGAGATGTTAAACTCAGAAAGAAAAACCTCAGTTATGAGCAAATAATAACTCTATATGAAGATGAACAATAAAAATATACCGCTATGTGAGAAAGGGAGTGCTCCCACAAAAGGTGGGAGTGCTGTTATCTCCGGCACGTCTCGAAGGCCTGAGCAATCAGGCGATCAGTCAGAGGCAGGTCGTCATCAAACTACTGATCCAGTGCCCGCGGCTCGGGAGGGTGCTGCATTGATAGCTGCTGAGCCAACCACACGGGATGGAGGATACAAGTGGACAACGGAGATGCGAATCGAACTTTGGAAATGCTATAAATTAGCAGAAGGCCCCAACAGAGGATATAGAGCCAAAATGCATAAGTGGTGGAAAACAAGAAAGAATCCACGCTTCACGGAACAAGCTTTAGCCTCCCAAATTACAATTATTAAGAAGAACAACTTATAACACCAGCACAAAGAGGAGAGATGAAAACGAAAACGCTCATCAAACCACCGAGGATGACCCAGAAAATAATAACACCAATAGAAGTGAAGATAGAAGTGCTAGTGGAGTTAACAACTATAATAATAATGAAGACACAACTAATGATAACAACAATGAAATTAATAACAACCCAATTGAAAATAACAACCAGAACAGTGCCCACGAGAGTCCAAACGTAATCACACAAGAACCAGAAACAGCGCATATAGAAAACGAACAGACAGAAGAAAACTTACCTCCTGAAGATAGGGACCTACTCGAAAAACTTAGAGAGATTTACAAGAACACCCTAGAATCAAGAGACCACGAAGTGCTACCACCTGGAAAGAAGACTGAAAATAAGAAATTGCTACATGTAACTAATAAAGTAGATGCACTACTAAAATTCATACCAACGAATAACATCACAGAAACCAATAAACTAATTTACAGCGCAGCAAAATTAATATTAAATATATTAGACGTTAAACTAATAAATAAAGAAAAAGGAAAAAAGAACCCTCCTTGGAAACACCGAATAGAAAAGAAGATACAGCTATTGCGGAAACACCTAAGTTGGATCAAAGAAATAAGAGAAGGTAGATTAAGAGACGAAGGGAAAAGATATGAAATAGAAAGGAAACACCAACTATTACAGAATGGAACAGCAGCAACAGAGGAGAAAATTAAACAAAGAATACAAGCAAACACTGCAAAAATTAGAAGATATGGAAAAGAGTTAAGGGTTACCACCAAAACCAGCAATTTAACAACAACCAAAGAAGGCTATATTCCTCGCTGCGAGAAGGAAACCAAACAGAACAACAAAGAATACCACCTCCCAACCCCGACGAAACGAAAGAATATTGGGAAGGAATATGGACAACAAGTAAAGATCACAACAAAGAAGCTGAATGGTTAAAAGAAATAAAAAAGAAAAAGTAACATCTAACAATAATAACTTTACAATAACCTTAACAGCAATTAGGAAACAACTAGCAAAAACAGCAAACTGGAAAGCACCCGGAGCTGACCAAGTACAAGGTTATTGGATTAAAAACTTTAGGTCACTTCATTCAAGAATAACAACAAATTTACAACAGATAATAACAGAAAGTCAAACCCCAGAATGGCTAACAACAGGCAGGACCGTTTTAATAATAAAAGATACAGCGCTAGGAAATAGAGTAACAAATTACAGACCAATTACTTGCCTACCATTAATGTGGAAATTGCTTATCGGTACAATTTACGAACACCTGTACCAACATCTTGAGGAAAACAACATCATCCCTCCAGAACAAAAAGGATGTAGAAAAGGGACCAGAGGAACAAAAGACCACCTCCTCATAGACAAACTCATACTAAAACAAGCCAAACAAAAGAAAAAAGACCTATCAATGGCTTGGATTGATTATAAAAAAGCATTTGATATGGTCCCACACTCCTGGATATTAGAATGCTTAGAATTAATGGGAACACCTAATAACATCGTGAACCTAATAAAAAACAGCATGGAAAAATGGAGGACAATATAACAGCGGAAGATAAAGAACTATGCGAGATAAAGATCAGAAGAGGTATTTTTCAAGGAGACTCACTGTCTCCTCTACTATTCATAATGACATTAATACCCTTAACAACAATGCTGAATAAGAAGAAAGAAGGATATAAGATCAATAAAAAATTATAAAATAAACCATCTACTATACATGGATGATCTTAAAATATTTGCACACAATGAAAATGAGATAACCACATTAGTAAAAGAAGTACAGCAATTCAGCCAGGACATCGGCATGGAATTCGGAATTAATAAATGTGGAGTGCTAAACATCAAAAATGGAAGAGTAACACATACTGACGGAATCGAAGTCGGGGAAAACATCATCAAAAATATCGAAACAGACGGTTACAAATATCTAGGGATATTAGAATATGATAACATAAAACATGAAGATATGAAAGCAAAAATTAAAAGAGAATACCTCAAAAGAATAAGAGCTATTCTAAAATCGGAGCTAAACGGAGGGAACACGATAAAAGCCATCAACACCTGGGCTATACCTGTGCTACGATATTCGGCAGGTATAATAGACTGGACAAAGCTAGAACAACAGAAAATAGACAGAAAAACCAGAAAACTGATGACTATCTACCATTCTTTGCACCCAAGAGCGTGCACGGCAAGATTATACCTAAAGAGAAGTGAAGGAGGTAGAGGATTAATAAGCGCAGAAGAAGCCATCAGAACCGAATGCTGCGCCCTGGGCCAATATATAAAGGAATCTACCAACCCAATCCTAAGATTGGCCTGGACCAACAATATAATAACAGAAAACGAAGATAGCAAATCATACAAAGAGAGAATGACAGAGGAGAAAAGAACTGAATGGATAGAAAAACCTCTCGCAGGGCAATACCTCGCCAAGTACAAGAAATCCAGGACAAGAACAGCTGGAACTGGTTAAAAAGAGGAGAAATAAAAAAGAAACAGAGGGACTAATAACATCAGCCCAAGATCAAGCTCTAAGAACCAGAGTAATAAGAGCAAGAATAGAAGGTAGAGGGGGAAATACAAGTGCAGAATGTGCGGCCAAAAGGATGAGACCATAAATCACATCACCAGTGAATGCTCCAAA
>NC_051391.1:51388856-51391356 GCF_015228065.2 Penaeus monodon
GGAACAAGTCTAATGTTCCGAGGCTCTTGTAGCCATGTGGCAAGAAAGCCAGATTTTTTTTTTGACAGACTAATTACGCAGAATGAATTCGAGTTTATCACAAAGAAAGCCTTCCCCCAAAAAGGTGTGTGTCATACCTTAGGCTGGCAATGTCATGTTCCTAGTCTTTTGGGACTAGCATGGAGTAATGATGATGGATTTCCTGGCAAAAGGTACTTACAATTACAGGAGCTTACCATGCTTCACTGCTACAGAAAATGCAGGAAGTTATCAAAACCAAGAGATGCAGAATGTTGACCAAAGGTGTCGGCTTCCTACAAGACAATATCCCTGTTCACAACTCTCACATTACCCAGATGGAAAATCAGTCCTGTGGCTACGATATCCTTCTTCATCCTCCTTATTCGCCTAGCTTTGCATCATCTGACGTTCACCTCTTTCCGCCCATGAAGTCATTTCAGAAGGGCAAACGTTTCCAAGATGATGAAACACTGATTTCTGAAGTCACTTCATGGCTTCAGACGCAACCTGCGGACATCTACAAGCAAGGAATCCGCAGCTGCATAAATGGATGGGAGAAACGTGTCATTACTGGTGGTACCTATGGAGAGAAAGACCAATAACTGTACGACGTTTCATTCCTGTATGTTCATAGGGAGTAGGTTAGGGGAACTCTTTAAAGAGCGCCTCTTGTATATACGCATATAAATGTATATGCGTGTATGTGTTGTGCGTATACACATATATGTGTACATCTATCGGTTCATATCCCTATCGGATACATACATGTGTGTATATATACTTATATCTATAAACACAGTATATTGGTAGGTACAACTATACAGGTATACAAATACCATGTAGACATAGATATAGATTTGGATAGAAAGATAATTATGGACGCAGACACACACGAAATCAACCCCAGGAAATAATACGAGTTTCTGAATTATTCTGAATGGTACCCTGCCAAGAAGGTTCTTTCATTTTTCATAATTATTATATAAATTTTTTTTATAAAAAAAAAAATTTTTTAAAATTTATTATTTTATTTTAAAAAAATTTTTTAAATTCCCTTTAATTTTCCCTTT
The DNA here is from genome assembly GCF_015228065.2 of Penaeus monodon. NCBI lineage: Eukaryota > Metazoa > Arthropoda > Malacostraca > Decapoda > Penaeidae > Penaeus > Penaeus monodon. The sequence goes on from NC_051391.1 coordinate 51,389,948, forward strand.
TTAAAATTTAAATTTTTTTTGGGTAAAAAAATTTTAAGTTTTTTTAAAAAAAATTTTTTTATTTAAAAACCCCAACCCCACCCCCAAACCCCCCCCAAAAAGTTTTTGGGAAAATTATTTTTTTTAAAAAAAAAAGTTTTAAAAAAACCCAAAACCCCCCCCAAAAAACCCCCCCCCAAAAAAAACCCCCCCTTTTAAAAAAAAACAAAAAAACCCCCAACAAAAAAAAATAGAGGGATATGGGGAAATAATTGATTTTAAATTTTTTAAGAAAAAAAAATACAAAATATTAAAAAAATAAAATTTTTTTTTGGTTTAAAAAAATTATAAGGTTTGTAAAGGGGAAAATTTGGAAAATTTTTTAAAAAAATTTTTTAAAGAAAAATGCCCCTTTTTAAATTTTTTAATTTTAAATGGGAAAGGAAATTTAAAAAAACTTATTTAATTTTTTTTAAAATTTTGTTTTAAACCCAAAAAAATCCCCCAAAAATTTTGGGAAAAAAAAAATTTTTAAAGGGGAAATTTTTAAAAATTTAAATTTTTTTAATTTTAAAAAGTTTTTTTTTTTTCCCCAAGAAAAATTTTAAATTTTAAAATTTAAATAAAAATTTAAAAATTTAAAAAAATTTAAAAAAGGGAAAAATTTTAAAATGGAAGAAAAAGGATTTTTTTTTTTAAATTTAAAAAGGGAATTATTAAAAAAAAATTAAAAAAATTTTAAATAAAAGCAAAATGTAGTTAAAAAATTTTGGGGTTACAGGGGAAAGGGGTTTTTTTAAATTTGGGGCAAAGATTTTTAACTTTTTTTAAAAAAATTTTTAAAAAAATGAAAAAATTTATGGGAAAAAATATATTTTTTTTCCCCCTGGGGGGGCCCCCCCAAAATAATTTCCTTAACTCTAAATTAAGAACCTTTGGGGATCCCATTTTCCCTTTCTTTTTTTTTGCTCTTTGTTCAACCAAATTTCCTTTTAAAAATAACATTTAAAAACAATTTTAAAAAAAAAATTTTTAAAAAATTGGAGAATTTCGGCCACAAAAAACCCCCCAAAAAGGGGGGGGAAAAAAAAAAATTAAAAACGGGGGGTTTTTTTTTGGGGAAAATTTAAAAGGGGGGGGTTTTTTGGGGAAAAAAAAGGGGGTTTTAGGGGGCCTCAAAAAATTTTGGGAAAAAATTTAAAATGTTTCTAGGGGTTTTTTTTTTTGGGCCTTGGCTTTCCCTGACCCTTTCCCCCGGGATTTCATTTGGGGAACGCCGTGAAAACCCCAAAAATTTTGGTAAACCCCGGGTTTTAAAGCAAAAGAGGGGGAGGGAAAAGCCTTTGGGGTTTAAAAAAAAACCCCAAAAAAAAATTAAATTTTTTAAAACCCGCTTGGGAAAAAAATGGGGGGGGAAAAAGGGAAAATTA
>NC_051391.1:51396356-51401356 GCF_015228065.2 Penaeus monodon
ACTATTTTTCTCGCCCCAAACCTCTGATTTACCCCTTGGGAAGCCGGGGTCCGCCTCGTCCGATTTTGTAGCTGACGAGTTTTGTACCGTCGTGTTGTGGCGGCCGTGTGTCTAAGTATTTTCAAGTTTTAAATGCTCGTTTTAAAAGTTTGAAAATGGGATGTGGGTAATAGATAGAGGAGAGAGAGAGAGATAGGTAGGGGTGGTTTGGGAGGTAGGGGAGGGAGGTGGGTAGGTAGGGAGGGGGAGGGAGGGGAGATAGTAGAAGACGTTGTTAGTTAGTTGTTTAGATGATAGATGGAATAAAGAGAAGATAGATAGAATTATCTATATATATATAGATAGAAGTAGATGGGGTGGAAGGAGGCAGGCAAAGATAGAAGATAAAAGGGTTTTTGTATGTAGTAGTGAACTATATAGATAGACATGTAGATATGAAATTTGGCGGAAAATATTTTGATAACTACGTACTTTTTCCCTCATGAAACGTGTTAAAAAAAAAAAAAAAAATTGTTTTCGCAAAGAAAATATTATCATATTGTTATGTTTCTGTGCTGAGAACAATAAAAACGAAAATGAGTGATATACGAACACATAGCTATTAAAAACAGAAAGAATATTAACGTTGAATCTGTCTGACGTTTACGCACAACCCTCACTTTGGGTAATCAAATTTTTATTTTGGATCCACATGAAGCCTCTGAGTGGATATAAACTATATTAAAGCCTGAGTGGCTTTGAGAAAGCTTGATATGGGAAGGCATTCCACTTCAAATGGCTTCCTTTTTGGTTTAAAGTCCATTACACGTTTGGAAATTGCCAGTTTCTCTTGTTTTTTTAAGGGCAATAACACACTAGCTCGAAACACGATTCTTTCTCCAGGATTTTGTTTTTTATTATGTTACATTATTATCATTTTAAAATATTTATTATTATTTTTATGTATTTATGGCATTTTTTTTTGTTGGGGTCATGTCCCGGGGCCACTAAAAATCTACTACGAAAGAGGAAAAAATTGGTTTTTCCCTTTAAAAAATAAAAACAAGATAAAGAGATAAAAATGGCTTAAAGAAGAGGGAAAATGGAAAAAAAGAAGTAGTAAAAGGAGTGAGAGGGGGGGAGGGGGAGGAAAAAAGGAGAAGGAGAGATGATGAAGAGAGAAGGATAAAACGAAAAAGGGAGAAGGGGAATAGAAGGAAAAAAGAGAAGACAGAAGGAGATGAAGGGGAAAAGAAAGGAAAAGAAATAAAAACCTTTGAAGAAAATGTGGAAAAAAGAGAAAAAGAAAAGACATAGAAACAAAAAAGGAAAAAAAACAGAAGAATAAGAACAGAAGAGAGAAAATAAGGAAATTTATATAAAAACCATTCCATTCCCCCAATTCTTTACACAACAAAACCTACGGTAAAAAAAGGAAAAAAAACTCCCACGGACTTTATTCAAGGACACTCCAAGCCACGCCCCTTTCGGAATGATATAGCCTAGGTAGGTCACGGGGCCCAAAGCCTCTCCAGAAGGGCTGCCCGGATAAATACTATCTTATATTTGGGAATAGTTATATAAAAATATAATATATTTAGATATATATATATATATGGATTATATAATATTTTATATATAAAAATATAATATAAAATATAATATATATATCATACATATTATATGTATATAAAAATTAAAAATATTAATTTTATATATTAAAAATAATTTATATAAAGAATATATATATAATAATTATATAATAATTTAAAATATATAAAATTTTGCATATAACATTTTGATATATATGATTATATAATTATATATATAATATTATATATATAAAAATATATATATGTGAGTGTGTGTGGAAAATATTTGTATTATAATATATATATATTTTATATTTTAAATATATTTTATATATAAAAATATATATGCATATAGTATAAAATGATTAATAACATTATATAATATAAATATATAATATTATATATATATATATATATAATTTTATATATATTTATAATATATGATTATTAATACATACATACTACATACATACAATAATAATTTTATATTATATTATATATATATATATATATAATATTGTGTGTGTGGGTGTGTGTGTTGTGTGTGTGTGGTGGTGTGTGTGTGTGTGGTGTGTGTGGATATATATTATTATATATATATATATTTTATATATTAAATTTTAAATATTTTATAAAAATAAAATATACACAACCCACAAAAACCCTATATAATACAATATTATTTGTTAAAAACATACAAAATAATATATATATATATATAAATAAATATAATTATATTAAAATTATATGTGTGTGTGTGTGTGTTGTGTGTGTGGTGTTTGGGGGTGTTTTTTGGGGTTTTGTCTTTTGGGTGTGTGTGTGTAAAAAAACACAGCACCACGTTTTTTTTATAAACCTTTTCTGCCTGCAAACTCGATTTACCGAGAGACAAAAACAATTGGGGTTGAAAACGGGCCCCCATTTCCCCCGGGGGCCCATGCTTTTTTTTCCCCTAAAAAAAGAATTTCTCACCGGGCCACAAGGAAGTTCTGAGCGCATGGCCCTTGACTCCATCCCAGAGTCACTATCTTCAGAGGCGCTCTCGAGAGTCCAAAAAAGCCCCGTTTATTGGTGATGTCCCTCCCTGTTTGTGCTGCGGCGAAAGGGAAAAACCGGGGCCTCCCCCTTTTAAACGGGACATGGCTTGTGCATTAGATTTATTCGGTCAGTTTATTTCACGTGAGGAATTTTTGGATTTGTTTTATTTACTTATTGTTCCGTTTTTTGTTTGTTTTTTAATTTCTAATTTCTAATTTCTATGATTTTTTATGGTGTGTGAAAGACGAATGTTTTTTTTTTTTTGTGTTTTTTTTTTTTTATTTTTATATTTGTAATGAATTTGATTTTCCCGTTGGGTAATTTAGGCTTTATTTCAGCGTTTTCTTTTTAAACTTATTCGAAAATTTAAACAAACACACACACAAATAGATGGAAAAGTGGGTAGATATATAAATGTGCACACACACACCCCACAAACCCCACACACACCCACACCACACAACAACACACACAACACCCACACAACACCACACACACACGCACGCACACGCACACACACGCACGCACACAGTTGTTGGAAAGACCCGAGCACTAGGTACTGTTTACACTACACTGGATTGCCTTCGTTACCTCCACCTCCACCATTTCCTCTTCTCTCCCTGCCATACTTAGTCTTTTACAAGATGTACAATAGTGTCTTGTTCCTTCCTGTCTTCCTCCAGATAAGATTATAATGTTTGAGTTTTCACTTGCCTATTTTAGCCTTGTCACTGAGGGATAATATTTCAATCGCAGGTCGACATCTCATTCTATTGCTGGAATCCCCATTTCATTCAGTCTCTGTTTCGGGGTAAGGAAAATGATCGACCTCCTTTTTTTTACCTTTCATTTCAATACTGTTTTGATGTACGTATATATATCTATATGTCTACCAATCTGCACACACACCAGCACGCATCAAACTAGATGTGGGTTGGTGTAGTAATATGAACAAACTTATGGAATGCTCAGCGTGAGAGATCAATGAAGGAAATCGAGGAGAGGTGACGGGGGAAAAGTATAGGCTTGGGAACAGCAATGTAGAAGTAAAGATTGATATATATATGGCGACCAGGATGAAAAAACAGCAAGAAGAACAGCAAAAGCAAAGAACAACATACTAGTGAGGAGAGCGAAGTACGGAAGCAAACTACATGTTATGTGGCAGAGGCAACCTGGAGGACGAGGCCAAATGCAAAGGAAAAACAGAAGCGTGGCCAGGAGAACACTGGTGGGTATACAACAGTCCAGTTAGGGTACAGAGCCCAGGTGGAACCCGAGAACGAGGTGTTGGAAAACTAAAGAAAAAATAAGTGGAGATTTTCTAAGTACAAAGTGAAACTGTAGATAGTAGGGTTTACTAGTACATAGGAAAATAATAATCAAGACCATGAGGACGATAGTGACAGAGGAACTTTGGGTTGTTACAAAGACCAGAGAATGTTGATGCTGAGACGTAGTGACGAGTAGAATTAGAGATCAAGAGGGCGACTAAAGAAAGAAATGAGACCAAGAGAGAAACGAAGAGAATAAGTGGAGAAGAACATGGCGTTGTGCAAGGAAAGAAGTGGCAAAAAAAGCAGAAAAATAAAGAGAACGAAGAGGAGGTGAATAGACAGGGCACCGAATAACAAGGAATAGTGACTGAAGTTGAAGGCCAAGAAAACGAAGAGGACACAGAAAATAATGTACTAACGGAGGAAGTGGATATTACTTTAAAAGAAAGATCAAGAAAGAGGAGAATGAAATGAAAACGTGCAACAGAGAAAATTCTCTACCGTCTGGGAAGCATGACATGAGGAAGTCAAAGTATTCAGGTACCTACATTTATAAGCAAGGAATATACACAGAATAATACAGACTCCCGGGGCAATATACTGAAGATTCATGCCATGGAAATGAATGAATGGAAAAAAGAGCTTTGAGACCATATCTATATATGAACAAAAGACCAAAAAACAACAATTTGACTTTAAAATATGAAAAAATTTGGACAACGGGAGGAAAAAATAAAAACACACAACCCCACACACAAGATATAATGCACTCACAAGGAAAACGAGACGGCACTGTACACCTAAACTAAAAGTGTATTTGCTTCTACATCGCAGTCGGACACTGAAATGAAATATACTTAGTCGATAGCCATCTTCAACAAGGAGCGTTCACAAATACCTGGGTGTTAAAATTAAGGGAAGAGAGAACGTTAAACAGGACTTCGATAATAACAACAACGAAAACAACAACAACAACAACAATAATAATAAAATAAAACAAAGACAAGATTTAGTAAAGATTTTCCCTTTTTCTATGGGAATTCTTGCTATCTGTTTTATTTTGTTTCGAGGGAGATATAAAGCGAAAGGAAGTTACTACAGTAGAGGCAGAGTA
>NC_051391.1:51406356-51412804 GCF_015228065.2 Penaeus monodon
ATACCGCTGGCTCACTCGACTACACTGAAGGAGAAGTATGAAGCGGTGAAGTATCTGCTGGAGAAAATTCGTTATTGTCAGCATGAGTGGATGATTTGTGTTGACCTGAAGATGGTGAACTTTTTGTTGGGACAGCAGTCCGGTTTCATCAAGTACCCGTGCTTTCTGTGCATGTGGGATAGTAGGGACCGAGCTCAGCATTACACGAAAAAGGAGTGGTCTCTGCGGGAGGAATTGGAGCCTAACAGATCAAAGAACGTCATCAATGCCCCTCTGGTGGACGGAGACAGGATACTCTTCTCACCCCTGCACATTAAGCTTGACTTGATAAAGCAGTTCACCAAAGCTCTGGACAAAGATGGTGGCTGCTTCACTCACCTGTGCCATGCTTTTCCAGGAGTGACCATGGAGAAATTGAAAGCTGGCATCTTTGACGGACCTCAACTACGTCAGCTCATCAGAGATCCAGAGTTTGAAAACTCAATGAATAAAGTCGAACTGGAAGCGTGGAAGGCATTTGTTCTGGTCGTAAATAACTTCCTTGGCAACAACAAGGCCAGCAACTACGCAGAACTCGTCACCAAAATGCTGACTGCCTTAAAAAACCTGGGATGCAACATGAGCATCAAAATGCACTACCTATTCTCACACATGGATCGGGTTTCCTGAGAATCTGGGATCAATGAGCGACGAGCAGGGGGAGAGATTTCATCAAGACATGAAGGAGATGGAGACCAGGTATCAGGGACGGTGGGATGCAGTCATGATGGCCGATTACTGTTGGACTTTGAAGATAGACATCCCTGTCGCTGCACATTCGAGGAGCTCAAAGAAACGGGTGTCAGCACTGAATGATCATTGATGACCAAACACCTAGTTTTCATGCATCTGTCTTTATTAGTGTCCTGTCTACTGATCAACTGATCAATTCTGATCGATGTTCAGCTTTCATCAGTAGATATTGTAATAGTTACCAATGTAATGCAATGTTGACGTCAATACAGATATCGATCAATGTTTGCAACATGTCGATAATTATAAATTGGGTGAGAAAACAAAATAAAAAAAATATATATCGGATGTATAAGTAACACAAATAAAACAAAAATGCCGCTCTAATGTATTCGTAAAAAAAAACGAATTTTGCTATATTCACATAGCTGAAAAACTTGACCTGATCGGGGAAAATGGATGGCATTTTTGGATTCAGCGATGCAGATTTGCTCTAAATCAGTTGAAAAACTAAGACAACTTACAAAAAAATATTTTATGTAACCCAGTGGGAATGAATAATAAAAAATCATGAATGATAATAATAATGATAATAATAATAAAATAATAATAATGATAATAATGATAATAGTTATGATAATAATAATAATGTTAATTATGGGGAACAGAGGTGTCCCCAGTATTATTGTTTTTGTTGTTGGTTTGTTGTTGGTGTGGTGTTGTTTGTTGTTGGTTGTTGTTGGTTGTTGTTGGTTGTTATTATTATTATCATTATTATTATTATTATTATTATTATTTTTACTATTATTATTATTATTATTATTATTATTATTTATCATTATCATCATTATTGCCATTTTTAACATTATTATTATCATCATTATTATTATAAGTATTGTTGTTATTAGTATTATTGTCATTATTGTCATTATTATTATTACTATTATTATTATTATTATTATTATCATTTTATTATCATTATTATTTTTATTATTATATTATCATTTTTATTATTATTATATTATTATTATTATGATCACTTTTGTAATTATTATATTTGTTATTATTTAAAATTATTGTTATCGTTATTATTATTATTTATCATTATTTATTACTATTATTATTGTTATTATTATTTTCAATATAATTATCATAATAATAATAGTAATATTAATACTAAAAACAGTAATAATAATGATAATGAAAATGATAATAACAATGAGGATGGTAATAATAACGATAACGAAATAATAATAATAATAAAGAATAATATCATTAGTGATGATAAGAATAACATTAATAATAATAATGATAATAATAATAATAACGACAATAAAAAAGTAATAGTAATGACAAAGATAATCATAATACCGATAATAATTAAGATAATAATGGTGATAATAATGATAACCAGTAGTAATAAAAACAACAATAACAATAATATTAGTAATAATAATGATAATGATAATAGTAGTATTTGTAATGATAATTTAATTATTATAGTAATAGTAATAACACTAATGATAATAATAATAATAACAATAACAAGGACAATAATAATAATAATGATAACAATTTAGATAATGTATAAAAGGTGTGAACAAGAATGAATATCTTCGCAATTATAATGATAATAATAATAATAATAAAGATAATAATAATAATAATAATAATAATAATTAATAATAATTATTATTATCATTATTAATATTATAATAAAAAAAATTATTATTATAATGATCATGATTATGATGATGATGATGATGATGATGATTATCATTGTTGTTGTTGTTGTTGTTAATGTCATTATTTATTATTTATTTTATTATTATTATTATTTATATTTTTTTTATTATTATTATTATTATTAATTTATTTTTATTATTTTATTAATATTACCCTTATTATTATATTATTATTATTATTTTATTATTTATTATTATTTTTAAATTTAAATTAAAATCATTATCATCATCTATTTTATTATTTATAATTTCTTTATAAATCATTATTTTTATTATTAATGGGCCGCGGGGGGCCGGGGTGGTTAGAGATCGGATTCAAGACTGAAAACGAGGGGAAATTTCTGAGTTCGAGGGTTCAGTCCCCGGCCCGACGCTTTGTTTCCTTGGGCAAGGAACTTCACCTTTCGATTCCCCCTACCTAACCCAAAGGGGGGGGCAACCCACCCCAAAGGGCCCATTTGTGGCCCCAAAACCCCCGGATAAAAGAAAAAAAAATGATTCCCCCAAAAAAAAGGGTAACCTGGCACTCCCGGGAAAGGAATTTGGGGGCCCCTTTCCCCACGTATCACTCCAAGAGCAAAACAGGGAAAACAAACAATTATCAGCTGTAATAACGGCGGCTCAAAAAAAAAAAAAAAAAAAAAAAAAAAAAAAAAAAAAAATATATTTATTTTAAATTATTATTATTTTTTATTATTATTATTATTATTATTATTATTTATTATTAATAATTTTGATTATTATTATTTTTATTATTGTTTTTATTATTATAAAATTAAATAATTGGTCATCATATGACCATCATCATTATCAATTTCTTTCTTTAAATCATATTTATTACCCATTATAACTGCTGGGTAATTTATTTTTTGGGTTTTTTATCAATATCTTGTTATCGGGTTATTATTTTTATTATTATTATTATTTTTTAAAATTATTTAAATTATTATTTTTTCATTTATATTTTTATTATTTTTGTTATTCTTTTAATTTATTTTTAAATTATTTTTATTATTTTATTTTTTATTTTTCCTTTTTTTAATTTTATTTTTATTTTTTGTTTTTATTTATCATTTTTTTTTTTATTATTCGGTTATTTTTTTATTAATTATTTTTATTATTATTTTATTTTTATTATTATTATTTTTATTATTATTTTTTAAACTTTTTAAATTAAATTATTATTTTTATTATTATTTTTTTATTATTATTATTAATTTTTTAAATTGTTATTATTTTTATTTTTTATTATTTTTTTAAATTATCATTATTATTTTATTTCTTTTTAATTGGGTTTTACTATTATTTATAATCTTTGTCAATAAAAAAAAATTTCCGTAGAAAATAACAATAATAATTATAAGAAATGAAAATAATGAAAAACAGAAAATGATAATAACTAAAATGAGACGAGGGGGCGAAAATTTTAAAATGATAAAAATTAATGATTTTGATAATGATAATAATAATAAACAACAAAAAAGGGAAAAAACAACAAAAAAACAAAAAACAAAAAACAAGGGAAATGAAAATAAATAATAAAAAACCAAGATTTGTCAAGGGTTATAAAAAAAACAATAATACCATGATAAAAATAGTAATGTAATAAAAATTTTAAAGAAATAAAAATTTAATAAAATAATAATAAAAAAAATTTGATAATGATAATGATAATGATAAGGTTAATGAAATGATAATGATAATGTAATGATAAGGGATAAGGTTTTAAGGAAATGATAATGATAATGATAATGAAATAATAAAAAATAAAAAGGGGAAAAAGTGATACTACTATTTATTACTGCAATAAAAACTACTACTAACGTTTAGTAATAGTAGTATAATAATGATAATAACAAAAATGAAAAAAGGTTGATAATAAAAATTGTACATGATTTTGAAAATTTAATAATGATAAATTGATAATGTAATATCAATATCAAAATATTGTTAAAAATTAAAGATGAAAAGGGCCCAAAAAGGGGAAATGATAGTGAGGTTTTTAATAATTATAAGAGTTTTTCATAACAAAAGGGTTTGAGATCAGATAAAAAATAATAATAATAAAAAATAAAACCATAAAAAATTTTAAAGGGTGGGAATGGGGAATAATTGGGGATCACAACCACACACACCCCACACACACCACCACACAACCACACACACACACACCACACACACACACACACACAAAACAGATAAACACACCCCACACACACACACCCACACAGAAAACACACAAAACACACACCCCAACAGATTAAACCACAAAACACAAAAACAGATAAACACAAACACACCACACAGATAAACACACACAAAACCACAAAACCGCCCACATCACCCCACCCCAAAACCACACACCCAACACACACCACACAAAACCCCAAAACCCCAAAACCCCACAAACACCACACACACCACTCACTCACACACACCACACACCACACACACACAGAAAATAAACACACACACCCCACCACACACACTCACACACCACACACACACACCACAACAACAAAACACACAACACACACACAGATAAACACACCCCAAAACCCCACACACCCAGTTTAAACCCCACCCAAAACAAAACAAAAACACACAGAAAACAAAACACACACGTAAGCTTTTAAGATTTTCTCTTTCCTCTTTTCCCTTTTCTATTTGTATTTTTTTTCCATTTTTTTTCTATTTCCCTCAATGGGAGTTTCTTTCTCTCCCTCTTTTTTCTCTTTTTTCCCCTCTTCCCCTTTCAATGTTTTTAAATTATCTTTAGATTTTTTTAATTTTTTCTTTTTTTTGCTTTTTTTTTTTCGGGGTTTAAAAAAAAATTAAAAACTCGTTTTATACTGATAAATTTTTTTAGTCTAAGTTTAAAAGAGAGGGGAGGGGAGAGGGGGAAAAGGAGAGAGAGAAAAAGGAGGGGGGAAAGAAAAGAGGGGGGGGGGGAGAGGGGAGGGGAGAGAAAAAGAGGGGGAGGGGAAGAGGGGAAAAGGGGGAGGGGAGAGAGAGGGGGAAGATAAAGAGAGAGAGAGATTAGGAGAGAGAGAAAAGAGAGGGGGGAAGGAGGGGGAAGAGAAGAGGGGAGAGAGAAAAGGGGAGAGGGGAGAGGGGGGAGAGAAAAAAAGAGGGGAAAAAAAGGGGAAGGAGGGAAAAGGGGGAGAAGGGGAACCGACGATGGGGAAAAATTTTTTTAGGAGAGGGAGGGAGGGGAAAATGAGGGGAGAGAAAAACCGGAGGGGGGAAAAATAAATGAGAGAGAGGGGGAGAAAAAGGAGAGAAAAGGGGGGGAAAGGAGAGAAGAGGGGAGAGAGGGGAGTAAAAGGATAAGGAGAGAGGAAGGGAGAGAGGAGAGAGAGGAGAGAGAGGGAAAAAGGGGAAGAAAAGGAAGAGAGGAGAGGAGGGGGAGAGAGAGGAGAGAGGGAAGAAGAAGAGAAAAAAGGGGGAGAGAGGGGGAAAGGAGGAGAGAGAGAGAAAAGGGGGAAGAGGAGAGAGAGAGAGAGGGGAGAGATAGAAAAAGGGAGGGGGAGGGGAGACCAGAGGGGAAGGAAGAGGGGAAAAAAGGGAAAAGAGAGAGGGGGAGGGGGAGGGGGGAGAAAAGAGGGGGGAGGGGAGGGGGAAGGGGAAAAGAGAAAAGGGGGGAGGGGAGACGGGAGAGGAGAGAGAGAGGGGGAGAGAGGAGGGGGGGAGAGGGGGAGAGAGAGAGAGAAAGAGGAAAAGGAGAGAGAAAGACAGAAAGAAAAAAAAAAACCAATACCTAAAAATAACACAAACAGAAAAAACCAAACCCACCCCCCCCCCCCCCCCAAAAAAAAAAAAAAAAAAAAAATCGACTCAAAAAAGCAATATTCTTCCATTTGGGAAAAAAGAAAAGCAGTCTCCCAGGGGGAAACGCGTTCCCCCTTTTTCACTTTTAACAGCTCTTTTGAAGGAAAAGGGAAAATAATTAGAAAAGGGGGTTAAACGCA
>NC_051391.1:51420465-51425465 GCF_015228065.2 Penaeus monodon
GAACTCGTCAGCATACAAAATGGCGGACGAGGCTGGCAGCTCCCGGCTTCCAACGGTGAGATAATATCACGACGGTTTTGCGAGAACAATACGTACGTAATTCTTGGTTTACTGTTACGAAAAGGGGTTGTAATAAGTCGAAGCATGTGTGTTGCGTGATCTTAGGGATGAGTGTTTGTTAGAAGGGTGTTAGGTATCTGGTTAAGAGATAGACTGGGGGGGTTTTTTTTTTTTTTTTTTTTATGTTTAGGTGTGCTTGTGAAGTGAAGGTTTGTCCTTGGGAGTATTTGAGGTGATATTTATATGAAGCATGTCTGTATCTTCATTAGAATAGTTAGTGTGTTTGCTCAAAGAGTGACTTTCTCTCTCTCTCTCTCCTCTCTCTCTCTCTATCTTCTCTCTCCTCTCCTCTCTCGTCTCTCTCTCCTCTCCCGTCTCTCTCTCAGGACAAGGAGATCGAAGGTCTCTCTCTCTCTCTCTCTCTACTATGTCACCCTCTTCTCTCGTGCATCTCGCTCTCTCTGTCTCTCTCTCTCTCTCCTTTCTTGTCCCATCTCTCCTCTCCAATCTCTCTCATCTCTCTCATCTCTCTCTCTCCTCTCTCTTATCTATCTATCTATCTATCTGTCTATCTATCTATCATTCTATTTATCTGTCTCTCAATCTCTCTCTCTCTCTCAATCTCTCTCTCGCCTCTCCATCTCATCATCTCTCTCCCTCATCTCCCTCTCTCTCTCTCTCTCTCCCTCTCTCTCTCTCTCTCTCAGTAATGATAATGATAATAATGATGATGATGATAACGCCAATGATAATGATTTTTATAATTCGGCAACAATTAGTATCATTATTTTTATTATGGTTATTACTATTGGTATTATCATTACCATTAGTATCGTTATTATCATCTCATCATTATCTTAAGTCCTTATCACTATTATTTTTGCATTTTTTATTCTTGTTACTAGTTATTATTATCATTATTATTACGAGTATTATATTATTATCATTATCACCCTCACTTTAAAAATTTTTTAAAAAAATCGATCTTTAATCCTCTTATTATTATTTCTATTATTATTATCAATCATCATCAATATTATCACCATTATCATCCTCATTGCTATTATCCTTACCATTACCATTAAATATTTTCATACTAATCATCATCATTACCATCATCAATCATCATTACGAACAATAACAGTCACCACCAAGTACGTTGTATTAAAAGCCCGAGTCACACCCTACCCTTAGGAATATAAATGATCATTGAACGAAGAAATACGACACTATAGAACGCCACAATGGAACTACTGAAAGAGGAAAAAAATAACATGTCGTTTATTGTGAAGCGCGAGTCGCCTTTGGAATTTTATTTGGGTGCGTGTGATAGGTTTAATTTGAAAAGAAGGGGGAAAAAAGAGAGAGAGGGAGAGAGAGAAAGGAGAGGTTGCAGGAGACGAGGAAAAAACAAAATTAAATATAAATGAGTTGTAAATGAGTATATAACTGCGTAAGATTATATCATAAGATGTTATTTCGGTTAGATTATATCACACTGACGTTATTTTCAAGTGATGTATTTTATTACTAAAGGATATAGAATCAAATACTTTAAAAGGATATTTCTAGATATTCTGCATAGATGCTACACTATATTTTAGATATATGCTTGCATGTGCTTTAGATATATAATTAAACATGTTTGGATATATTTTCAATAAATGCTTAAAATCAACAAAAATATGTGTGTGTGTGTGTGTGTGTGTGTGCATAATATATGTGTATTTATATATTACACATATTATACACATATACACACACACCTTTTTTTACACACACACACACACACGATCACACAACACAATCACACTATATATATATATATATTTATATAATATATATATAATATATATACATATTATATATAATATATGTATATATATAGCATACAGATATATATATAATTATATATAGTATGTATGTGTAATTATATATATATAATATATATATAATTAATATATATATATGGCATATATATATATATATATAATATAATATATATATATATATATATATATTATATATATATTAATATATATATTATATTCCATACACATACTCTATTACATAATATTAAACAAATATATATATATATATATATATATATATTACAATATTTATACATATATATATATATGTAAATGTAATATATACGTATGTGTATGAGTATATTATATTATATATATATATATACTATATATATAGATATATATATATATGTATTTATAATCGTATGTGTATGATATATATATATATATATATATATATATATATATATATAATATAAATAATCTATATAATATAAACACACACACACACACACACACACACACACACACACACACACACACACACACACACACACACACACACACACCCACATATATTATATAATATATATATATACTAGAATAGATAATATATATCTATATATATATATTATATATCATACATACATTACGTATATATATATATATATACTCGATATCTACTTATATATTACTCATTATATATATATATAGTATATGTGTGTGTGTGTGTGTGTGTGTGTGGGTGGTGTTTATATATATATATTATAATATATTATATATATATATATATATATGTTTGGTGTGGGTGTGTGGGTTGGTGTGTGTGTGTGTGTGTGTGTGTTTGTGTGTGTGTGTGTGTGTGTTGTGTGTATATAATTATATATTATATATATGCTATATATAATATATGTTATATACATATAATATATAATATATATATATATATAGTATTACATACATATATATATATATACCAACTATATGATATACATATATATATATTTATATATATATAGATAATTATATATTATATATTATATATATAGATACATATATGTGTGGTGTGTGTGTGTGTGTGTATGTGTGTGTGTGTGTGAAGTTAGTGTGTTTGTGTGTGTGGAAGTTAGTGTGTTTGTGTGTGTATATATATGTATATATTACTGTATATATATATATATATATATAGTGTATATACTACATACATATATATATATATATATTCTATATATACTATATACATATATATATATATATCTTTATATAACTATTTACTTTTTATGCATATAATATATTATATATATCTATATATAATGTATATATAGATATCTAATATATGTATATATGTGTGTGTGTATGTGTGTGTGTTTGTTTGTATATTCTCTATTACTTTTGTGTGTGTGTGGTGTGTATACATATATATATATATATAGTATTATTATATATATATATATATATATATATCTATATATTAATATCTATATTATACTATATATATATATATATGTTGTGTGTATATATATATATTATATATATATTAATATATCTATTATATTATATATATCTGCTGTGTATATGTAATATATATGAATATATGTACTCACACACCCACAACAAATATATATATATATATATATTATATAGAATATGTTATATATATAATATATTATACAGGATATATATATATATATATATATATATTATATATATATCTCTATACATATATATAGTGTATGATGGGTATCTATGTGTATCTATATTATATAATATTATATATATCATATATATATATATATATATATATTTATATATATAATATTAGTTTATTTATGTATATGTATATATATATACATATATATATATTCACAGAGACAAACACACACACACATATATGTATGTGTTTATGTATATATTTATCTATTTATTCATACTTATATATGCACGTATGTATATATGTATATGTATGTAAATGCGTACTTATGTATATGCGTTTCTGCGAGTGTGTAAATACCTCAGCTTTATATGCAGTAACAAAATGACGATCGTCCGAACACCTTGCAATCCATCAGATGCATTTCCTGCAATCCCCTTTTCTTGCAAACTTGGCAATGTCCATTAGTGTCCGTTAGAAGGCTTTAGTACTGTATTAAGGCTTACAGTCGGCTAGATCCACAAATTAGTGAGAGATTGTGCATCTTTTCAAACCCGAGCTAATCGAGATACTTTACCATTTAATATTTCCCTTTTCATTATATATTTGCGTTCTTTTTTTCTTTTCTTTTCTTTTCGAAATTCTCACTTTCAATCCGGAGAACCGACCGATTAGAAGCGATTTTTTTTTAACTCCATAAAGATTCTCCTCCTCCCTTCCCTCCCTCCCTCCCTCCTCCCTTCCCCCCTCCTCTCTCTCCTTCCCCCTCCCTTCCTCCCTCTCCCTCCATCCCTCCTCCCTTTCCCCTTTCTCCTCCTCCCTCCCTCCTCCCTCCTCTCTCTCTCTCCTTCCTCCTCCCCCCCCCCTTACCCTCTAGCTGCTGTGAGCTCGCATGAATATTAATAAAGCGGTAAAGGTGTGTTTTCCTAAGTGATTGGGGCTCTCTTCAGCTCACCCTCAACCCTACTCAAATTACAGAGTTCGGTTTACTTGCCTGCTCCTGAAGCGACTTTTCACTCCGGCCGTTTTCCATTAGCTCGGAAACCCCCGAATGAAAGCTGTCCTCGAGATTCTTTTTTTTCTTTTTAATATAGATCTCGACATTTTGGGTGAAATTTTGGGAGGGGGGGGGTGAGGGCCTTTGTTGTATTGGGCGGTGGGGATGCGGTTTTTTTTTTTTTTTTTTCTAAGGAGGTTGTCACTTTTTTTTTCGATAGGGGGGGGGTAGAAATGAAATCTTTAGCCGCCATCTTTGAAATGACAAAGGAAAATTCTTCCTCAGCATAGTGGGTTGAATATCTGTTTTGAAGAATTCTTTTTCATCCACTATTGAAAATGATAATAATAATAATAATAATAATAATAATAATAATAATAATAATAATAATAACAATAACAATAATAATAACAACAACAACAACAACATAATTATTAATAATAATAATAATAATAATAATAATAATAATAAAAATAATGAA
>NC_051391.1:51430465-51442965 GCF_015228065.2 Penaeus monodon
TCTTATTTCTCTTTAACTTTATTTCATTTCTTATTTTATCTCCAACTTTCTTTTCAATTTCTTATTTCTCTTTAACTTTCTTTCTTTCTTATTTATCTTTAACTTTCTTTCATTTCTTATTTGTCTCGCACTTTCTCCCCTATACTCCTTAGCTCTCTGTCCCTCTATAGACCCGTGCAACAGAACACAAGGGAAGAACAATAAAACACACGAATAAACCCGAAGATCTTACGCTTATTGCTTCCCTCAAGACATTCGTAAAGCGGAAAAGAATTGAGCATATTCTTGCGTTTCTTGGTCTCCTTTCGTTGCTTTTACCTCAATTCATATAATCATGAACCCACATGATTATTTGGCTGTGCAACATCCTCTTCATCTCATATGTTGCCAGGGGAAGTCTGCACTTTCTCTCACGTCATTTTCTCTTCTCTTTATGATGATTTTAACTCCACTTTCTTCCTCCATTCAATGTTTTAAACACAATTCATTCCACATTTTACTTCTACGTCACCAAGGTCCATTTACACATTTCTCATTTTTCGCTTTTTTTTTTTTGTTTATACCATGTTTATCTCGTCATATAGCTATAGTCTCCCAACTTTGATAATCATTTAGACTTATATAGCCCCTTGATGTCTTGAAGGCAGTACACCACTTTGTCTACTTTTCTTCAAATTGTTCTTGAGATTTGAAACAACGCAAGTTCTCATACACACACACACACACACACACCACACACACCACATTCACCACACACACACCACAACACACACACACAACACACACACAAATATATATAGACATATATATTATCGATATTATAGATATATATATTATAATTATATATTTTATTTATTTATTTATACTTCACTTAATTCTAGCCTATCTAGAAGGGACCATAACATTTAAAAGGGTAAAGCCACCATCGAGATACCAAAATTGTATTGTTTTTCAAACGGAGATATCTATGCTCCCTTCTCTCTCATACTCTCTCCTCTCTCTCGTGTCTCGTCTCTCTCTTCGATCTCTCTCTCTCTCCTCTCTCTCTCCTCTCTCTCTCTCCCTCTTCTTCTTCTTCTTCTTCTTCTTCCTCTTCTCTGCTCGCCTCTACGTTTGCGAACCTCTTTTTCGTGCTTCTGTTTGCCCCGAACTTGCAAAAGCCCCTCTATGAAGGTGCCATTGCGTTACTTTTTTGTGTCTTTTTTGTCTTTTTCTTTCTTTTCCTTTTCTTTTTTTTTAGGCAGGCGAAGGATGCCATTCAGAGGTGGTGATTGAATGAATGCAACACGTGCTCGGATAAACATCGCTGTTGTTCTTTTTTGTTTTTGTTTCTTTTTTGATAATGAATAGGTTTCGGTAATTTGTTCACCACTAGCCTGCCTATGTCTTCACGCACAACCAACCCCCTACACGCACGCACACGCACACGCACACGCACACATACACACACTCCACGTCACGCACATACACACACAGAAACCCACACACGCCAACACACACAAACACCCAACACACACACACACAAACACATCCCACCCACACAAAACACACCCCACACACACAGCCACACACACACACACACCTCACACCACCACACACACAGCATACAACACCACACACACACGCGATGCACATATCACAATGATAATAATAAAACGAAAAAAAGGTAAAAAAAATAGACGTCTCCAAGAATCTCTTGCTTCCTTTTTCACATTAATCCTTTCATTCTTCATGCCCGAGCACTCGCTTTCATCATGAAAAGAAAAAATATTATAGATAGTTGCACAGAGAGAGAGAGAGCGAAGCACTACATCCATACTAATTTGGACAGACAGACAGGCACTAAAAAGACGGACAACAACAGCGAGAAAAGGGGCAGACAGACAGACAGACGGATGGCCACATGTAGCTGAGAGAGAGAGAGCGGGACGGAGAACATACACAGGAGAGAGAAAGACAGACAGAAAAGAGTAGAAGAGAGAGAGAGATAGAGACAGAAGAACAGAGACAGAAGAGAGAGAGAAAGAGAGAGAGAGAGAGAGCGAGAGAGGAGAAGAGAGAGAGCGGAGGGGGGTAGGCAAAGAGAGAGAGCATAAATATTTCATTTATCATTATTGACAGAGAGGTGGGGGGGAGATAGAGAGAGAAAGGATAGATAGAGAGAGAGAGAAAGAAGGTGCTGGAGAGGATGGAGAGAGAAGAAGAGAGAAGATGGGGAGAAGAGAGGGTGCGTGAGAGAGAGAGAGAGAAGCAGAGAGAGAGAGAGAGAGAGAGAGAGGAGACAGACGACAGACAGACATACAGACACAGACAGACAGACAGTACAGACCAGAGAAAGAGAGAGATCTAGAGATTGAGTTTCCCGCCACGCACATTTACCTGTTTTGGTGGAAAGTTTCCTTTTGAAAGTGATATCCAAAAGTTATGAACCTGTACGAAATGAAACATTTATTTCTCCTTTCGAAAAAAGAAGATGAAAAAGAAAAGAAAGAGAAATTGTAAGACATAACTTTTTTCATTAGCAACCTGTGGAATTCCCTTTTTTATAACGACAAACATATGGCATCGTGCACTCAGAATTTTTTAGTTGGCTTTTCAAAACTTTTTTTTTAAATTGGTTCTGTTCCTATACAAAAAAAAAATGTGCTTCAGAGTACAATTCAACTGGAAGTATGGTGATTTTCGGGTTCGTGGTGTGTGTGTGTGTGTGGTGTGTGTTGTGTGTGTTGTGTGTGTGTGGTGTGTGTGTGTATGTGTGGTGTGTGTGTGTGTGCTATGTGTGTGTGTGTGTGTGTGTTGTGTGGTGGTGTGTGTGTGTGGTGTGTGTGTGTGTGTGTGTGTGTGGGTGTGTTGTGTGTGTGTGTGTGCATATGTGTGTGTGTGTGTGTGTGTGAGTGTGTGTGTGTGTTTTGTTTGTTGTGTTGTCTGTTTTACAGGGGAACCAAAGAAATAATAGATGATAAATATCTCTTTAACCTCTATCTATCTATTATTGATCTATCTATTTACTGTCTATTTTATCTGTCTATCGATCTATTATCTCTCTGTGTATCTTCTAGCTATCCTATCTCTCTCTCTCTCTCTATCTCTATCTCTATCTCTATCTCTATCTATATCTATTATCTATATCTTTATCTATAGTCTTATATATATTAATATATCTATATTATCTATCTATATATATATATATATATATATATATATATATAATCCATACATATTTTTTACACCCTCCTTATCGAATTTAATTATATGTGAATATTTATGGAAATGCCTCATTTACATTCTTATGTTGTAAAAGTTTCTTAACTTCTACACAAATAGTCAGAGCGTCAGTATCGCGATACTTGTATTCGTGATACATATCTTCGTCTTGGTAGAGAAGTAGCCCTTTCTAGACTGTAATAATATATTCTTATTGCATCGTCCTTTTTTCTCAAAATCGTAAAATACTAACTACTACTACTACTACTACTACTAATAATAATAATAATAATAATAATAATAATAATAATAATAATAGATAAATAGATAAATAAATAATAAATAATAAACAAATAAATAAGTAAATATGGGGGAGACCTGTATACTTTACATTAATGATTGCAAAAATGCTTGTCTCCTCTTTTGACCGTATTCATGTTGGCAAATGTAGAAAAGGTGTGAATGAGAATGAATATCCTATCAATACAAGAGATGTGTTTGACTGGTTATTATTATTATTATTATTATTATTATTATTATTATTATTATTATTATCATATCATTTTATTTATTATATTATTATTTATTTTATTTATTATTATTATTATAGTATGATATTATTATTATTATTATTATTATTCTTATTATTCTTATTATTTTATTATTATTTTATTATTATTATTATTATTATTATTTTATCATCATTATTATTATTATTATTATTTAATTATTATTATTATTTATTATTAATTATTAATCATTATTTATTATTAATTATCATTATTATTATTTTAACCCTAGTTCACAGTTGATGTTACTGTATTTTTCTCTTGTCTTTATTTTTGAGACTCTTCACGGGGCAAACTGCCTGTGCCTAATGTCGGGATTCTTCTTAATATTCCGCTGAGCTGAGTAAGCACCTTTTTTTGTATTAGCAGGATGTGTTCTGTCGCACTCCAATTCTTTTTAGATATTCATACCAGCCTTTGGTTGCATAGCTCCTAATTCTCCTACACTATTGGTTTACTTTTCCTTTCATCTCCCAACATCTTGCCATTGGAACTTAGATCTTGATATTTTTCCTATTTTTTTTTCTCGTCTTTTTCTATTATTCTGAATCGTATGGTACCGCTATGTCTATTTGTCAAATTCTTCTTTGTTCTTTTCTTATCATTCCTATGTCTTGTCTTCGACCTTGTACTCTTGGTCTGTTTGTATGTATTGGTCCCAATAGTAATTTTGTGTTTTTCATCTTCTACTACTGCCAGTTGGCTCGTCTTGTACTACGTCTGCTGTACTAGGAGTTTGTGTGTTTGCAAAATGCCCGAGTGTAACTGCTGTTGCTACGTTGTCGCTGCCTCCTTTTATACTCCTTCTGTGCAATTTTGAGCATTCACTGGTGATGTGATTTATGGTCTCATCCTTTTGCCGCACATTCGCACTTTGTATTTCCCCCTCTATCCTTCTATTCTTGCTCTTATTACTCTGTTCATACGAGCTTGATCGTGGCTGATGTTATTATTCCCTCTTTTTCTTTTTTATTTCTCCTCTTTTTAACCAGTTTCCAGCTGTTCTTGTCCTGGTTTCTTGTAACTTGGCTGGTATTGCCCTGCGAGAGTTTTTCTATCCCTTCAGTTCTTTTCTCCTACTGTCATTCTCTCTTTGTTGATTTGCTATGCTTCGTTTTTCTGTTATTATATTGTGGTCCAGCCATATCTTAGGATTGTGGTTGTAGATTCCTTATATATTGGCCAGGGCGCGCAGCATTCGGTTCTGAATGGCTTCTTCTGCGCTTATTAATCCTCTACCTCCTTCCTTCTCTTAGGTTAAATCTTTGCCGTGCACAATCTTGGGTGCAACGAATGGTAGATAGTCATCAGTTTTCTGGTTTTTCTGTCTATTTTCTGTTTGTTCTAGCTTTGTAAGTCCTGTTATAACCTGCCGAATATCGTAGCACAGGTATATCCCCAGGTGTTGATGGCTTTTATCGTGTTTCCCTCCGTTTAGCTCCGATTTTATAATAGCGCTTTATTCTTTTGAGGTATTCTCTTTTATTTTGCTTTCATATCTTCATGGTTTTATGTATCAATTCTAATATACCTAATATTTGTAACCGTCTGTTTCGATATTTTTGATGATGTTTCCTCCGACTTCGATTCGTCAGTATGTGTTACTCTTCCATTTTTGATGTTTAGCACTCCACATTTATTAATTCCAATTCCATGCGATGTCCTGGCTGAATTGCTGTACGTCTTTTACTAATGTGTTTTCTCATTTCATTTGTGTGCAAATATTTTAAGGATCACCCGTGTATAGTAGATGTTTTATTTTATAATTTTTCTATTGATCTATATCCTTCTTTCTCTTATTCAGCATGTTGTTAGGGGTATTAATGTCATTATGAAATTAGTAGATGAGACGGTGAGTCTCCTTGAAAATACTCTTCTATCTTATCTCGCTGTTTCCCGTTATCTTCCGCTGTATATATTGTCCTCCCTTTTTCCATGCTGTTTTTATAGGTTCACGCTGTTATTATGTGTTCCCCATTAATTCTAAGCTTCTAATATCCAGGAGTGGGGACCATATCAAATGCTTTTTTTATAATCCTCCAAGCCATTGATAGGTCTTGTTTCTTTTGTTGGCTTGTTTTTAGTATGAGTTGTCTATGAGAGGTGTCCTTTGTTCCTCTGGTCCCTTTTCTACATCCTTTTTGTTCTGGAGGGATGATGTTTGTTTTCCCTCAAGATGTTGGTACAGGTGTTTCGTAAATTGTAACCGGTAAGCAATTTCCACATTAATGGTAGGCAAGTCAATTGGTCCTGTAATTTGTTACTCTATTTCCCTAGCGCTGTAATCTTTTATTATTAAAACGGTCCGCCTGTTGTAGCCTTCTTGGTTTTGTGACTTTCTGGTATTTCTGTTGTAAATTTGTTGTTATTCCTTAATGAAGTGACCTAAAGTTTTTAATTCCAATACCTTTACTTGGTCAGCTCCGGTGCTTTCCATTTGCTGTTTTTTGCTAGTTGGTCCTAATTGCTGTTAAGGTTATTGTAAATTTATTTATTGTTAGATGTTACTTTTTCTTGTTTTATTTCTTTTGACCTTCAGCTTCTTTTTGTTGTGATCTTTACTTTGTCCATATTCCTTCCCATATCTTTCGTTTCGGCGGGTTGGAAGGTGGTATTCTTTGTTGTCTGTTTGGTTTCCTTCTCGCAGAGAGGAATATAACTTCTTTGGTTGTTTGTTAAATTGCTGGTTTTTGGTGGTACCTTACTCTTTTCTCATAATCTTCTAATTTTTTGGCAGTGCGTGCTTGTTTCTTTGTTTAATTTTTCTACTCTGTTTGCTGCTGTTCCAATTCTTTGGTTTGTGTTTCCTTCTATTTCATATCTTTTCCCTTCGTCTCTTAATCTAACCTTCTCTTATTTTCTTTGATCCAACTTCGGTGTTTCCGCATAGTTGTATCTTCTTTTCTATTGCGGTGTTTCCAAGGAGGTCCTTTTTTTCCTTTTTCTTTCTTTATTCAGTTTAACGTCTAATTGTTTAATTTAATTTGCTGCGCTGTAAATTTAGTTTATTGGTTTCTGTTATGTTATTTTGTTTGGAATGAATTTAGTAGTGCATCTACCTTTATTAGTTACAGTAGGCAATTTCTTATTTTCGTCTTCTTTCGCAGGTGGTACACTTCGTGGTCTCTTGATTCAGGGTGTTCTTGTAAATCTCTCTAGGAAGTTTTTCGAGTAGGTCCCTACTTCAGGAGGTAAGTTTCTTCTGCTGTTCGTTTTCTCTATGCGCTGTTTCTGGTTCTTGTGTGATTACGTTTGGACTCTCGTGGGCCACTGTTCTGGTTGTTTATTTTTCAATTGGGTTGTTATTAATTTCAATTGTTTGTTATCAGTAGTTTGTGTCCTTCATTATTATTTATATTTTGTACTCCCCTAGCACTTCTATTCACTTCTATTGGTGTTATTATTTTTCTGGGTCCATCCTCGGTTGTTTGGATGAGCGTTTCGTTTTCTCCGCGCTCTTTGTGCTGGTGTTATAGGTTGTTCTTCTTAAGATTGTAATTTGGGAGCTAAAGCTTGTTCCGTGAAGCGTGGAATTTCTTTCTTGTTTTCCACCACTTATGCATTTTCTTGGTTGCTCTGGCATCTATCCTCTGTTGGGGCCTTCTGCTAATTTAATAGCATTTCAAAGTTCGATTTCGCTCTCCGTTGTCCACTTGTATCGCCTCCCGTGTGGTTGGCTCAGCGCTATCAATGCAGCACCCTCCCGAGCTCGGGCACTGGGATCAGTGTTTGATGACGACCTGCCTCTGAACTGATCGCCTGATTGCTCAGGCCTTCGAGACGTTCCGGAGATAACAGCACTCCCACCTTTTGTGGGATCACTGCTCCCTTTCTCACTAGCGGTAATTTTTATTGTTCATCTTCTATAGAGTTATATTTGCTCATAACTGGGTTTTTCTTCTGAGTTAACATCTCACAGCCTTTCCCTGGATTGGGGAAACGCTACAGGGCCAGCAGGTGATTTGAAATCAGGTGATCTTAGGTGACTAACCTCTGTGTTTTTATCGAGACAGCCATCTCTATGAGGTTGCCACCCAAGGCTAAAGACCCCTCCCCACCCATTATTATTATTATTATTATTATTATTATTATTATTATTATTAATTTTATTTATTATTATTATCATTATTATTTTATTATATTATTATTATTATTATTTTATGATCATTTATTATTATTATCATTATTATCATTCTTATTATTATTATCATTATTATTATTATTATTATTTATTATTTATTCTTATTATTATTATTATTATTAGTATTATATCATTATCATTATTATTATTATTATTTTATGATTATTAGTATTATTATATGATTATTACTATTAGTGCTCTTATTGTTATTGTTATCATTATCATTATTGTTATTATCATTCTTGTTATTATTATCTTATTATTAATATTTTATTATTATCATCATTATTATTATTATTATCATAATTAATTATTATCATTATTATCAGTATTATTATTATTATTATTATTAGCATTATTATCATTCTTATTATTATTATTATTATTAGTATCATGATCATTATTATTATTATTATTCTTATTAATTATTACTAATTAATTATAATTAATAATAATAATAATATAATAATAATAATAGAATAATAATAATAATATAATGATAATATAATATGAGGTAATAATAATAATAATAAATAATAGTAATAATAACATAAATATAATAATAATGATAATAATAACACTAATTAATGATAATAATAATATAATAATAATATTAATAATGATAATAATAATAATATAATATAATAAAAGAATACTATAATAATAATAATAATAATAATCATATAATAATAGATAATAATGATAATAATAATAATATAGTAATAATAATAATAATAATAATATATAATATACTAATAATAATAATACTATAATACATAATATAATAATAAAAATAATAATAATATAATATAATAACATGAATAATAATACTAATTAACATAATAATAATAATAATGATGATAATATAATAATAGTAATGATAATAATATAAGAATAAGTATAATATAATAATAATCATAATAATCACGTATAAATAATATTGGGTGGGAGGGGGCTCTTTAGCCCTTGGTGGCAACCCTCCTAGAGATGGTGTCTCGATAAAAACACAGTGGTTATGTAACATAGAATCCCCTGATTTCAAATCACCTGCTGCCCTTGTAGGTTTCCCCTATCCCAGGGAACGGCTGTGAGAATGTTTAACTCAGAAAGAAAAACCTCAGTTATGAGCAATAATAACTCTATATGAAGCTGAACAATAAAAATATACGCTATGTGAGAAGGGAGTGCTCCCACAAAAGGTGGGAGTGCTGTTATCTCCGCACGTCTCGAAGCCTGAGCAATCATGCATCAGTCGAGTCAGGTCGTCATCAAACTAACTGATCCAGTGCCCGCGGCTCGGGAAGGGTGGCTGCATTGGATACTGCTGAGCCAACCACGGGATGGAGGATAAAGTGGACAACGGAGTATCGAATCGAAACTTTGGATGCTATAAATTAGCATCCCCACAAGGATATAGATCAAATGCATAAGTTGGTTGAAAACAAGAAAGAATCACCTCACGGAACAGCTTATACCTCCCAAATTAACAATTATTAAGAATGAACAACTTTATTAAACCACAGCACAAATAGGAGATGATAGAAAACGAAAACCGCTCATCCAACCCACCGAGGAGACCCAGAAAGATAACACCAATAGAAGTGAAGATAGAAGTGCAGTGTATTACAACTATAATATAATGGAAGGCACATATGATAACCACAATGGATTATAACAACCCAATTGAAACTAACAACTAAGAAAAGTGGCCCCACGAGAGTCCAACGTATCACACAAGAACCAGAAACAGCGCATATAGAAAACGAACAGACAGAAGAAAACTTCCTCCTGAGATTGGACCTACTCGAAAAACTTAGAGAGATTTACAAGACACCCTAGAATCAAGAGACCACGAAGTGCTACCCCTGGAAAGAAGACTGAAAATAAGAAATTGCTACATACTTAAAGAATGCACTACTAAATTCATTCCAACAAATCAACATCAATAAACCAATAAACTAATTTTACGCATCCAGCAAACTAATTTTAAACATCTTAGACGTAAACTAATAAAGAAAGACAAGGAAAAAAGGACCTCCTTGGAAACCGAATAGAAAAAGATACACTATTGGCGGAAACACCTAGTTGGATCAAATAAATAAGAGAAGTGATTAGAGACAAGGAAAGATATTATAGAAAGGAAACACCACTATACAGAATGGAACAGCAGCAACAGAGGGGAAAATTAAACAAAGAATACAACAAACACTGCTAAATTAGAGATATGAGAAACGAGTTAAGGGTTACACCAAAACCAGCAATTTAACACACCAAAGATGCCTATATTCCTCGCTGCGAGAAGGAAACCAACAGAATACAAAGATACCACCTCCCAACCCGACGAAACGAAAGAATATTGGGAAGTATTGGACAACAAGTAAAGATCACAACAAAGACTGATGGTTAAAGAAATAAAAAGAAAAAGTAACTCTACATAATACTTTCCAATAACCTTAACAGCAATTATGAAACACTAGCAGAAAACAGCAAACTGGAAAGCACCGGAGCTGACCAAGTACAAGGTTATTGGATTAAAACTTTAGGTCCCTTCATCAAGATAACACAATTTTCAACAGATAATGACAGAAAGTCAAACCAGAATGGGCTAACAACAAGTCAGACCGTTTTAATAATAAAGATACAGCGCTAGAATAGAGTAACAAATTACAGACCATTACTTGCCTACCATAATGTTGATTGCTTACCGGTACCATTTACGAACACCTGTACCACCATCTTGAGGAAACAACTCATCCCTCAGAACAAAAAGATGTATAAAAGGGAACCAGAGGAACAAAAGACCACCTCCTCATAGACAAACCATACTAACAGCCAAAAAGAGAAAAAGACCTATCAATGATTGATTGATTATAAAAAAGCATTTGATTATTGTCCCACACTCCTGATATTAGAATCTTAATTATGGGCACCTATACCATCGTGACCTAATAAAAACGCATGGAAAAATGGAGGACAATATTACACGGAAGATAAAGATATGCGAGATCAATCTCAGAAGGTATTTTCAAGGATACGCAACTTTGTCTCCTCTACTATTCATAATGACATTAATACCCTTAACGCAATGCTGAATAGAAGAAAGATGGATATAAGATCATAAAAAATTATAAAATAAACCATCTACTATCATGGGTGATCTTAAAAATATGTGCACACAATGAAATGGATAACCACATTAGTAAAGAAGTAAAGCATTCAGCAGGAATCGGCATGAAGTCGAATTATGAAATGTGGAGTGGCTAAACTCAAAAATGGAGAGTATCACATACTGACGGAATCGAAGTCGGGGAAAACATCACTCAAAATATGTGAAAAAGACGGTTACAAATATCTAGGGATATTCGAATATGAATAACAATAAACATGAATATATGAAGAAAAAATTAAAAAGATAATACCTCAAAGAATAAGAGCTATTCTAAATCGGAGCTAAACCGAGGAACACGATAAAAGCCATCAACACTGGCTATACCTGTGCTACGATATTCGGCAGTATAATGACTGGACAAGCTAGAACAACAGAAAATGACAGAAAACCAAAAAACTGATGCCATCTACATTCTTTGCACCCAAGACGTGCACGGCAAATATACCTAAAGAGAATGAGGATGTAGTGAATACTAGCGCAGAAGAGCCTCAGACCGAGATTCTGCGCCCTGGCCGAATATATAATTAATCCACAACCAATCCTAAGATTGGCACTGGACCAACAATATTAATAACAGAAACGAGATAGCAATCATCAAAGAGAGAATGACAGCGGAGAAAAGACTGAATGGATGAAAACCTCTCGCGGGCAATACCAATCCCAGTACAAGAAATCCAGGACGAACCCTGGAACTGTTAAAAGAGGAGAAATAAAAAAAGAAACAGAGGACTAATAAACAGTCCCAAGATCCAAGCTCTAGAACCATAGTAATAAGAGCAAGAATAGAAGGTATAGGGTGAATACAAGTGCGATGTGCGGCCAAAGATGACGACCATAAATCACATCACCATTGAATGCTCAAAGTGGCACAGGAAGGAGTATAAAAGGAGGCCGACAAGTAGCCACGCATACACTGGGCATTTTGCAAACACCACAAAACTCCTGTACAGCAGACGTAGGTACAAGCACGAGCCACTGGCAGTATGAAGTGAAACCAATTAACTATGGGACATACATGCAAACAGAAAGAGGTCCAAGCTCACAAGGAACCAGACATAGTAATGATAAGAAATATACAAAGAATAATTTTGACATAATAGACATAGCGGTATCCCCCCCATACTATTCCAGAATAATAGAAAAAGAACGAGAAAAATAGAAAAATATCAAGATCTTAAGTTCCAAATGTCAAGATGTTGGGAGATAGAAAAGGAAAAGTATACCATAGTGATAGGAGCATTAGGAGCGATGCACAAAGCTGGATGAATATCTAAAAGAATTGGGTGCGCAGAGTACATCCTGGCCTAATCAAAAAAGTGTGTTTACTAGCTCAGCTGGAAATTCAGAAGATCCTCGCACTTAGAGTACAGGCAGGTCCCCTGAAGAGTCTCAAAAAAAAGACAATAGAAAAATACCA
>NC_051391.1:51464671-51479671 GCF_015228065.2 Penaeus monodon
GGGGGGGAAGGGATAAGGTGGGAGAGGGAAGAGAAGGTAGAAGAGGGAGGAGGGAAGAGGAGAGGAAGGGATGGGATGGGGGAAGGAGGAGGGATGGGGTGAGATGGGGAGGGGAGAGGCTAGTAGAGGCTGGAATGTGAGGGGAGAGGGAATAGGGGGGAAGAAAAGATGAGGTAGGGGAGGAGAGAGGGGAGAGGGGAAGGAAGTCGTGAGGGCAAAGCAGAGTGAGGAGGAGGCAGAGAAGGCTGAGGGGAGAGGAGGGAGAGAGGTCGGCAGAGTGAGGGGAAGAGAGTTATCTTATCTCGTCGTCCAGCGCTGTGATCAGACGCAGCATCCAACCTGCCCGACCTGTGTGGTGCTGCGGCGATGCTGCGAGAGGAAGAGATGGAATTCGAAAATGCTCTTTCTCTCCGGGATACGACGAACCCGCGACTAAGTTGTTGACTGAGGGTTAGATAACACATGAAAGGCAGGGGAAAGAAAAAGTTCTTTTTTATTTTATTTTTATATATATATGTATTTTTTTTTTGATGTCGAAGATAGTGGAAGAGTTTTGTATGAAGAAAGAGAAGGAGAAATTTTGAGAGCGTTATAGCTCAATCTATTTATTTGAAAAGGTTACTCGTATATAAAAAGTCCTGTTTGATTTGTCGATTTGGTTAAATACTAACTTACAGACAATTATATAATTATTAAACAAATGTTTCATCTGGTAGTAATTGCAGAAACATTCAAAATATATTTTGTATCGCACTTCTATCAAAAAAAATGTATTGAAATTTTACTTCACTCTTTATTTCCAATCAGAGAACAGACCAGCCTTCCACATCTTTGCCTTATAATCAATGTATAACTGATTAATAAGAGATATTAAGTTCGAAATTTCCTACATAATATCTACATAACACAAGTGAATACAAGTGCACAAAAAAGTTGTATGCATTTTGACAATACAGGTGATATGCAAACCACATGAGATTAACAGACATGCTACAGGATTTATATGTTTTTTGCCAGAACCTTTTAAATCCTAATAGTCAATATATATATATCTGTTTTTCACACTAACGTAATACAATTAATGATATACAATGAAGTCTTTTTGCCAAAGAGAAAATAAACTCAACTCAATCTGAACTCGTTAGCGGGGAGACAGAGAAACGGAGAGCGAGAGAGCGAGAGAGAGAGAGAGAGAAGAGAGAGAGAGAGAGAGAGGAGAGAGAGAGAGAGAAAAAGGAGGGAGAGGAGAGGGGAAAGGGGAGAGGAGAGGAGAAGGAGAGAGAGAGAGGGGGAGAGAGGGAAAAAGAGAGAGAGAGAGAGGGGAGAGGGGAGATGAGAGAGGAGAGAGAGAGAGAGGAGAGAGAGAGAGAGGAGAGGAAAAGAGAGAGTGGAGAGAGAGAGAGAGAGAGAGAGAGAGCGAGGAGAGAAGAAGAGAGAGAGAGAGGAGAGAGAGAGAGAGAGAGAGAGAGGATAGAAAGAGAGAGAGAGAGAGGAGAGGGAGAGAGAGAGAGGAAGAGAGAGAGAGAGAGAGAGAGATAGGAAAGAAGAGAGAGAAGAGATGAGGATAGGGGAAAGATAGATAGATAGATAGAGAGAAAGAGAGAGAGAGAGAGAGAGAGAGAGAGATTAGGAAAGAAAGAGAGAGAACCGGGAGGAGGATAAATACATTGATAAACATACATATAAACAGAGAGAGAAAAAAAGAGAAATACACGGAAAAAAAATAAAACTAAGGCAAAGAAAGAAGATAGCAAACAGAAAGTAAATCTAGTATAAAAAAAACTCAGAAATAAAGAGAAGGTTAGGCAACAGAAGGGACAGGGAACACTTAGAAACCCCAATCACCTCATCTGGGCCTAATCGACGCAATCACACAATAAATGCCACGCACACCAATTGACGATGATAATGCTAATCCCTAAACCCTCCCCCCCCCCTCTCCCACACACATCCATCGCCGACCCCCACCTCTCCCCCCCCCCCACTCCCATCGATAACTCTCTGTG
The DNA here is from genome assembly GCF_015228065.2 of Penaeus monodon. Taxonomy (NCBI): domain Eukaryota; kingdom Metazoa; phylum Arthropoda; class Malacostraca; order Decapoda; family Penaeidae; genus Penaeus; species Penaeus monodon. The sequence continues at coordinate 51,466,678 of NC_051391.1, forward strand.
TCCCCGCTTTTTATCCGACAGCCGCCTCAACAACTCTCCTTTTCCTTAATAACCTCCCTCTCCTCCCCCTTTATCCATATATCCCCCTCTACCCTACCCTCACTTTATCCCTAACCAACCCTCTTTACTCCTCTACTCCCTCCCCCCACCCAAACAGCCACCCACCCACCCAAACACCCACCCCCATACACTGAATCTCTCTGTCTCCACGCGACAGGCGATGCCACTCCATCGCCATGTCACTTAATCACCATGGGGGTCATCAAACCGTTAATTATCGCCCGAGGCTGTCATCATCACGTCATCATTAGCCGCAATGTGAAGTAGATAGTTGTTGATTAGCTACTGAGCGTCTTGTTTCCGATAGTAATGACCATTAAGGTTGGTTAACTAAAGCGGTTTGCTTGACTCCCCGAGTGCATGGATATTTTCAGTAATTGTATGATGTCAATGTATGTTTTTCTGTATCTCTATCTTTATTTTTTCCGCTCATCTGTGTCTGTGTACCTATATATCTATCTATGTGTCATTTATTTTTATGTCTTTCTCTCTATCTATCTATATTTTGAGAGACCGATAGATAGATATAGATAGATCGCTAGATAGACAAGAAAACACACACATACATATACACACAAACGCAGCACAGAACACACATACATATACATACATATAATATTGTTTTCGTCACCTCAAAAAGATATTACGATCCACATAATTTATAAATGGTTATATTCAAGCTGAACAATAGCTTGAAACCGTAAAATAACCGCGAAGCTTTACTGGTGAATTAGCATGTTTTCATGGAGTTGCTAAATTTTTGCTTTCAGAATTTTTTTTTTTTGCATTTTTTTTTTATTATCATTTTTTTAAAGATTATTATATTATTGTTATTGCTATTATTATTATTATTATTATTATTATTATTACTATTAGTAGTAGTAGTAGTAGTAGTAGTAGTAGTAGTAGTAGTAGTAGTAATAGTGGTAGTAGTAGTAGTAGTAGTAGTAGTAGTAATAGTGGTAGTAGTAGTAGTAGTAGTATTTTGGTAAAGATTTTATTCTCGATCGAAAGATGGGAAACGAAGAATAAGAAACAGAAAAGGAGGAGGAAGAAAAGGAAGAAGTAGAAAGAAGGAGCATAATAAAAGGAATATGAAAAAGAATAAGAAAAAAAAAGAGAAAAATAAGCAGGGAGACCGAAGATGATGGAGAAAGTGAAAGAAAATGACAAAGAAGAAAACGAAGAAGAAATTACAAAATTAGAAGCATAAATAATGAAAAAGTAGAACAAAAACAAAAGAAGAAATGAACGAAGACGACGGAATAGAACAAGAAAAGAGAAGCAATACAAGAAAGGGAATAAGAAAAACTACGAAGGAAAGGCGAAAAACAGAAGAAAAAAAAAAGAAAAGAAATACGGGAAAAAAATAAAAGAATAATGGACAAAAAAAAAAAAAATAATAACTATATTGTGTGGCTTCTTTCACCATTCACAGTTACTATGGCAACTGAGACTGAGGACTTACAAAGGTGATAGCTATTGCATCGCTTGCAAAGAAGAAGAAGAAGAAGAAGAAGAAGAAGAAGAGGAAGAAGAAGAAGAAGAAGAAGAAGAAGAAAAATAAAAATAAAAAAAAGAAGGGAAAAAAAGAAGAAAAAGAAAAAAGAAAAGAAAAAGAAAAAGAAAAAAGAAAAAGAAAAAAAAAAAAAAGAAAAAGAAGAAAAAGAAAAAGGAAAAAGAAAAAGAAAAGAAAAAAAGAAAAAGAAGAAGAAAAAGAAAAAGAAGAAGAAAAAAGGAAAAGAAAAAGAAGAAAAAAAAAAAGAAGAAGAAAGAAAAAATAAAAAGAAAAAAAAGAAAAAGAAAGAAAAAAGAAAAAGAAAGAGGAAAAAAAAAAAGAAAAAGAAAAAGAAAAAGAAAAAGAAAAGAAAAGAAAAAGGAAAAGAAGAAAAGAAGAAAAAAAAGAAGAAAAAGAAAATGAAAAAGAAAAAAAAGAAAAAAAGAAAAAGAAAAAGAAAAAGAAAAAGAAAAAGAAAAAAGAAGAAAAAGAAAAAAGAAGAAGAAAAAAAAAAAGAAAAAGAAAAAAGAAAAAAAGAAAGAAAAAAAGAGAAAAAAAGAAGAAAAAAGAAAGAAAAAAAAGAAGAAAGAAGAAAAAAGAAAAAAAAGAAAGAGAAAAAGAAAAAGAAAAAGAAAAAGAAAAAGAAGAAGAAAAAGAAGAAGAAGAAGAAAAAGAAGAAGAAGTAGAAGAAAAGAAAAAGAAAAAAGGAAAAAGGGAAAAAAAGAAAGAGAAAAAGAAAAAGAAAAAGAAAAAGAAAAAGAAAAAAAGAAAAAGAAGAAGAAAAAGAAAAAGAAAAAGAAAAAGAAAAAGAAGAAGAAAAAGAAGAAGTAGAAGAAGAAAAAGAAAAAGAAAGAGAAAAAGAAAAAGAAAAAGAAAATGAAAATGAAAATGAAAAAGAAGAAGAAGAAATAAAACGATGATACTGTAGGATACACTTAACAAAGCAAAACAAAACAAGGAACCTATAAGAAATTACAAACAAATAATAAACAACAGTAAGTCGAACAACCAAAATAAAATAAGACGTCAAAACCGAAACAATATATATATATATATATACATATATGTGTGTATGTATGTGTGTGTGTGTGTGTGTGTGTGTATCTGTGTGTGTGTGTGTCTGTGTGTATAAAGCGCCCCCCCCCCCTCAAGAAAAAAATAGAAACCAACAAAAAAAAAAAACAAAAAACAAACAAACAGAACTGAAAAGCGTGCTAACAAAGCACACACTTCTTCCCTTTGCAAATCTTCCGTCGCTTCGAGCCCGGCAGGTAGGGTGGAGGGAGGGCAGGGGGGGGAGGGGGAGAATCGGAAGAAGGGGGGAGAAGAGGGGAGAGAGGGGAGGGTCGGGAGAAGAGGGGAAAGAGGGGAGGGTCGGGAGAAGAGGGGAGAGAGGGGAGGGGAGGGAGAAGAGGGGAGAGAGGGGAGGGGGAGGGGAGGGAGAAGAGGGGAGAGAGGGGAGGGTCGGGAGAAGAGGAGGGAGAGAGAGGGGGGGGAGGGGGAGGTTTCAAGACGTCACTCTCAGGGCAAAGGTCATTTCTGGAGCAGACATGACCTGGCGAGGGAGATATGACAAGTGCCTTTCGTTCGTTGCTCAGGTGCTGTGTGGACTTGTTTTTTTGAGGTGGTTGTAATAATCTTTGTTTATTTTTAGATAGATATGTAATGAGATTTATTTTTGATTTTATTTTATCATATTATTATTATTTTAATACTGTTATCTTATTAATGGTATATATTGTCATCATCAGTTATTTTTACATTATTATATTTATATTTATATTATATTAATATATTTATATTATATTTATTATAATTATATACACACATACATACACTCATATCCACACACACATATATATATATATATATATATATTTATATATAATATTTATAATATATATATACTAATAATATATAATATATATATATATATATATATATATATTGAAATTTCTGTTTTACTGAAAGAATAGTAGATTTCTGCTTTGAGTCTGATCGTCACCATTACCAATGTTTTCACGGAAATCAGTGAAAACAGTTGAAATAGTTATTTTTAACATTAAAATCATAATTCCTGTTATGAAGGGATGAAATGTTAAATTTCCTGTACTTTAGTATTTTAATTTTACATTAAATTAAAAAAAAATATATATATTTGAATCATAATATACAATATACACATTAAAAAAATCCTTTCGGTCTAAAACCACAGGGAAACTCTCAAATGCCTAATAAATATAAACAACACTTTTTGCTTACGAGAAATGTTACCAGAAAACAAGCAGACCATGGTTCTTCCTCCGGACCCTTTCTCGAACGATGTCCCACGGAGTATTAGGGAGACCGAACCGGGGTCAACCTTCATATATGCTCTCCGTTAACCTGGTTCCTCGCACGATGTTCATTCAGCACTGTCCTTGCCACCGTTACTGTGCACGCTACATTTCCTTTCTAGTCATCAGTCGTAGAAGGTTGTAAAGCTTCCACATTTTTAGATGGACCTGCAGTTAGTTGCATGGATGGATGGGTGGGGTGGGTGGGTGGGTGGGTGGATGGATGGATGGATGGATGCAGGGATGGAGGGATGGGAGGATGGGTGGGTGGATGGATGGATGTGTGGTTGGGTGTTTGGTTGGATTATAAAGTTAAAAAGAAATATGTTAAATCGTTAATTCAGTCGTTAATACAAATTAATTCAGAAATAAATTCACACACGAAAAAACTCTCATAAAACAAACACTACATAAAGCACAGATCATTTTAATGACTTCACAAAAATTGGAAAACTAACTTCTGAACAAACATCTGCTCCTGCATTACAACATAACACAGATCGGACAAGGCTCACAAATAATGTTCTCAGACCACAGCCAGTAGGACGTAGGAACTATTTTCCTAGTAACAGAACACCTTCGCGAAACAAATGCTGTAGGGGCAGACGGCATTGCTTTGTGCTTATTAGACGGTCATTATTAACACCCCTCTCTTTCACTGGTGTTTTTTTTCCGTTGCTTTGGAAATATGGTATAGAAACGCCAATTTTCAAGTCGGGGGATATAGACGATGTGAATTATACCACCCTATTACTGTACGAGCTTCCCACACTATTCAAAGATCTTGAAAAAGTGTAGCAAATCAACTGGCGAGTTTCCTTGAGGTCAATAACCTATTATCTAAAACACAATATGGCTTCTGAAATAGATCATCCACTGAACCTGCGTTACTACAGATTAATGATGAAATTTATGACAACATAGACAATAATCATGTAAATTTGCTCGCACTGTGCGAATTTTCTAAAGCTTGTGAGTGTTAACCATGAAATTCTTAACAAACTAATAAATCATAGCATTGGTACCTTTTGTATAGCAGTAATTTAGATATAAGGTCCCAATCGATAAGAATAAGTGAAAACATATCACCAAAACAACCAGGATCTTTTGGTGTTCCAAAGGGATTTATTTTAGGCCTAATCCTATTTACAATTTTCATAAACGATATATCAACTATAGCCCATAACTGTTTTTTTCGTGAAGTACGCCGATGATTCACAGTCTCTTCATAGTGACTCAGCAGACAACTCAAATACATTTACAAGAAAAACTCAGCACAGTCTTATACATTAAAAAAATATAGTTTGACAAATGGCCTTAAACTAAACCCACACAAAACTCATTAGGTATTCATAGGTAGTCGTCAGAAGATAGCTAAAATTCCCAATGACACAACCACAGAATTTGAAGGCTTTTCTATCAAAAACCGAACACTTCAGTGAAAAATCTAAGAGTACACTTAGATATATGACATTTGAAACACACTTTGACAACGTACACAGGAAATTAATGGCCACATTGATATATCTTAATCACACAAGAAATCAAATCACTACTGAAACTAGAATCACGGATGTGCAAACTCTAGCTCTAAGTATAATTAACTATTGTTCAAATGTTTGGGGTTCATTTAAGAAAACCCAGATGCAGAGAGTACAAACATTACACAATATTGCTGCAAACGTTGCATTAGGTAATATTAGTAAATTTGATCACATCACCCTGCATATAGAAAAAAAAGGTTAAAAGTTCATTCTAAATGTAGATATGAGACATGTCTTTTCATTCACAAACTCATTAATGGGAATTATATACAATGGTTATTCTAGGAAACACACCATTCGGTGACTAAAATTTGAGACTGTCTCAAAAGTGTCTCAAACCGGCGCGCTGCCACATATAAAATTATCAACAAACGGTTATTATAATAATGCAGTCATGGACACTTTTTTAAATTTTAAATAAAACCTGACATACATCAGATAATATAAGTGAATATGAGGCACCAATGCCACAATGTAGACGATTGTCCTCATTGTACATTTGCGTTTATCAGTTTATTTCAGATTCAGAAATACCTTCATGCAGATGTGTTTATTGCTAGTCTAATGTGCTAGCGTTACACACATAAATACATATTTACAGGAAACAAACATGATTAATGAAAGTGAAATGACTTTTGCTGAAGCGCTATATCGACATCGACTTCTGCTATCTATTGAAATTTATAAATACCTTCAAATTCATGAAGATATGTTTTTGCTTAGAGTAAAACATATATTGTGCATGAGTAACACATACAAAAGGTACAGAAATGAATTTGAAAATTAATGGGAAAGTTCACTGCTGAAGCGTGGAGGCCGTCGCTTGTTGCGGTCCGATTCATTAGCCTTGGTAGGCATAAATCTCTCTCTCTCTCTCATATAATATATATATATATATATATATATATATATATATATATATATATATATATATATACATATATAAGTTCACAGTCTCAAAATATTCTCAACTCAAAATGTCTCAAAATGTAAGGCAGGTCGAAGATTGTCCTAAGTCCTGAAAATAGATTCAGACAATTTTCCAGATATATATGTATATGCGCATATATATGCATGCATATATGTGTGAATATATACAAAAATATATCTATATACTATATGCATAAGTATATTATATATTATATATGTACACACACACACACACACACACACACACACACACACACACACACACACACACACACACACACACACACACACACACACACACACAGATACACACACACACACACACAGATACACACACACACATACACACACATACACACACACATACACACACACACACACATAATATTGTTGTAAATAAAGCATATATATATATATATATATATATATATATATATATATATATATATATTATAATATATATATATATATATATATATATATATATATATATATATATGATATCATAATAACATCATTATTATAGATATATTATATATATATTCATAATATATATATATAATAAATATAATATATATATATATATATATATATATAATATTATATATATATATATTATATATTAATATATATTTATATATCTAGATATATATTATTAATTAATATATTAGATATGATATACTATATACAAATATATATAATAATATATAATTATATATTATATATATATTAATATATATATATATAATAATATAATATATATATATATATATATATATAACAATATATAATATAATATATATATATATATATATATATATATATATTATGTTGTGTGTGTGTGTGTGTGTGTGTGTGTGTGTGTGTGTGTGTGTGTGTGTGTGTGTGTGTGTGTGTGTGTGTGTGTGTGTGTGTGTATCTATTCGTATATATATATATATACGCATATATATTCGTATATATATGTATATAATTTTATATATAAATAAATATATATACGTATATAGATATGGATATATATGTGTATATATATAGATATATGCGTATATATATATATACATATATATATACATATACATATATATATATATATATCTCATATATATGTATATATATATATATAGATAGATAGATAGATAGATAAATAGAGAAAGAGAGAGAGAGATTTGACTCGTCCAATTTATGCCTACCAAGGCTAGTGAAATCGGATAGCAACAAGCGACGGCCTCCATTAATTTTCAAATTTTCTCATTAATTTTCAAATTCATTTCTGTACCTAGGCCTTTTCTACATGTTACTCATGCACAAAATATGTTTTACTCAAAGCAAAAAAATATCTTCATGAATTTGAAGATATTTATTAATCAGAAAATTACCTGATATTTTTGGTTTCGATATGTTGATGATATTTTTGGTTTCGAGGCGATGTCACGGCCCGGCGCTTCAGCAAAGGTCATTTCACTTTCATTTCTCATGTACGTTTTTTGCAAACATGTATTTATGTGTAACGCTAGCACAATAGATTAGAAAAAAAGCACACGTCTGCATACATGTGAAGGCATTTCTGAATCTAAAATAAACTGATGAACGCAAATGGTATATGTAAACAATCTTCATTGTGACATTGGTGCCTCATGTTCACTTATATTATTTGATGTATGTCATGTTTTATTTAAAATAAACGTATCAGTGACTGTTTTAGTATAATAAGTAATGAAACCTTATATAGGCTATTTTGAATACTGTAAAAGTATTAATTTAATCTATGTATTTGTTGATAATTTTATATGTGGCAGTGCACCGGCCTGAGACACTTTTAAGACTCAAATTTTAGTCACAGAATCGTCTAAAAACTGTTTGAGAACTTTCGTGGATACCGCTCCAGGTGTCCAAACACGTCAGGTAAATTCTCTTCATGTTAAGTGATCGAATACGGAAACAGGGGCACGACAAATACAAATATGTGGACACAAGATCTAGAACATGCTACCAGATAATATTAGAGACATTACCAGCCTTTGTAATAAAAAAAATGAAATGAAAAGAACACCTCTTCAGCAGTCAAGTGTAAACGTAGATATGATTATGTAAAGAATAACCTCTGTAATTTATAGAATAAAGTTTGATTTTGAATATATGAACACAAACACAGTAACGGAAATACAAAGATGAAAGGGGAAAAAACATAAGAAGTGAAATCGAATCGTAACGTTTCGAACTCTTCGCGGGTTCCTCTTCAGACGAATATTAACCGAAATGGATACATGGAGAGATAAGGAGAAGTCCGATATGCGAAGCTTAGCCTCGCCCGGGCTATGCCATGAGAGGAGCCCGGCCTGTGTCGTCTAATGCCAACTCACTCACGTGTGTTAGTTGGTGCTGACTCGGCTGAACCTAGTCCTTACCCGCCGTGGTGCCCAGCCACAGCAGTAACCTCCAGGCGACAATTGCAACTTCCCGCGCCTGGGCGGGGCGCGAACCGCCGACCCCTCGGATGAGAGGCCGACACGTTACCACTGTACTAGCCCGGAGGCTACATGGAGAGATTTCTGACAAGATTATATTGTAGTAGAGAGACAGAACGAAATAAATCAGGTCTCAGGAGAAGGAAGGTCAAGGTCAAAGAGTCTGGGGAAGGATTTACTTACTGACGACACATCATCACCAATCTCTTGCCCGTTGTTGTCGTGGGGGATGGGGTAGAGGAGGGGCTTAGGAGACGGAGTCTGAGGCCCAATGTAAGGGATCGCCCCTACCTTGGACCTCAGCCCTCGCCTCAACTTGTTTTGCAGGGTCTTTTCTTCTCCCCCTTTTCTTTCCGCCTCTCTTCTTTATCCCCTTCTTCTGTCTTCTTATCCTAATCGTGTACTCATTCTTACCCTTTTTTCACCACAATACTTTATCCTAATGCTCTACTTGGGGCTTTATCTCCAAGTCTCAGTCCCAGCCTATCGCTATAATTTGAACACGCCGCTGAGATGCTGATGACGCAGAAAATTTTCAGTAAATAAATAATACTAACGACAAAGGAAGGTCATCCAAGTCCCACTGACCAGCACTTGAGATGATATTAAGCGGTTTTCCAATTAACAGAGTTTCTAGCACTTTTCTCTCGTAAGAATTCGCTGATTTATGAATTAATTTAGCGCTTTTCCGGTTTGAGTTGGTGGCCATCGCGGAAAGGAGTGAAATACGCATTTGATTCCCTGGTGTACCTGACATCACACCTATGCGCATTTTTTTTTCTTTTTCCGCCAATGTGAAACTTTAGTCAGTCCCTAATACGGAATAGTGTAAATACCCGGAAAAATATCAAAAGGTCTTTGGACACATTTGCCTTCATTATTACGGAATGTGTTCGGATACGTAAAAACCCTGTCATTTTCAGCCTCTTTCGACATATGGCGATATTTATATATTTTTTTATTTTTATTTATTTATTTTCATCGAGGGACGGGTTGTACGGAATGATTAATAGATTACGGACACTGTCCTGTTGCGTATTCACAAGAATAAGTACATGTGCCTGATTTACGAAGAAAAAGAGGATATCCTAATTTGGAAATTCTTTCAAAAAGGCCGTCGAGACTACTGACTTCTGATCAACATCTTCGAGAAAAAAAACCCCCCAAAAAACAACAACAAAATAATAATAAATAAATCAATAATAATAATAATAAAAAATAAAGGTAATTACCGGTTTGAGTTGGTTTACGGTGAAATTCAAGTGAGCCTTTTACAATGAGTGAAAGAATAGCGAGAAAAAGGAGATTTACCTGAATCTTCCCATTCTACTTTAAAAATAGAATGCCATTAATCTGCTTATAAAATTTCGCCGTCGAAAGTAAACGAGGTTACTGAGTCTTAAAAAGAAAAAAGAAAGAAAGAAAGAAAGAAAGAAATAGAAAAATAAGATGATAAAAAGAGACATCGAAATCCGAATGGTACACTTGGCACTTAGAAAAATATCATCAACATATCGACACCAAAAATATCATCAACATATCGAACCAAAAATATTTCAACATATCGACACCAAAAATATCATCAACATATCGACACCAAAAATATCATCAACATATCGAAACCAAAATATTATCAACATATCGAAACCAAAAATTTCAACATATCGAAACCAACAATATCATCAACATATCGAAACCAAAAATATCATCAACATATCGAAACCAAAAACATCCAAAAACATATCGAAACCAAACATTTATCAACATATCGAAACCAAATCGTGTCTAGAGGGAGAATACGCAGGAGTTTTGATTCAAACATCTCTATGTATAATTCGCAAGGACCGGAGTTGGACTTCTTATCGCGATGCCATTAATCTGCATATAAATTCGCCATCGAAAAAAAACATTATTCGTGACACACAAACGAATGAGTTCAGCACAACATAAGCAAATATAAATATATATATATATATATATATATATATATATATATATATATATATATATATATATATATATATACACACACACACACACACACACACACACACACACACACACACACACACACACACACACACATATATATATATATATATATATATATATATATATATATATACATACATATATATATAGAACACACACACACATGTAAATACAAGCAATTCGCCTAGGGCAGCAAGACAGTCAATCTACCAACCTCTGCCGGATACCCTCGAGCACCTATTCTCCCGACGAGCGTCATTGCGATGCTGCTGTTGGAAGCATCTATCGACAAACTGACAATGTTAACGTTACATTTTCTTTAACTTTAACGGCCGAAGTATCCCTCCTCGTTAAATGGAATCGCGGACAAAGCAACAATTCTTAGGGTTTTCTGCGCTGTCTGTCTGTTCCCCTCGACTACCTTCCTTTAGTCTGTAGTGTTAGAGGCCGTGGTGCTAAAGCAAGGTGAACTTAGTCTTATTATGATGTTTACCTTATCTCTAGGTTATTGCATTTACTAAAAGAAAGTTGAAAATAAAGACTCTGATTTTCGCAATTTTTATTTACTTTCACCACTCACCAATTACCTTTCAGTTATGTGAAAACACTACACTGATAATACACATTTTTAGGCAAGTCTTCTGATACCCAGTTACCAGCAAGCGTGATGTATATTTGTTCTTATAAATATCAATAACCAGTCAGTTACCTTTATGACCATTATAATGCTATATTACATACATGATATAACGACAAAAACTTGTATAAAATGCGAAAAAACTAATTTCTGGTACTTGAAGTCGTATTAATGCTTTGATTACGACAATAACATTGCCACCTACATTGCATTACGAGTTGTTAATTATTTTGAAGGATTAAACCTGAAATTAATTATCAAATATTATACACCTTGTGCTATGAGTATTAACAATTGTTATATTAGTATATAAACAATGAACTGTCAAGTATTACAATGCAAAATTAATAAATCTAGTAAAGCAGATAAAATGAATAACTCAAAAATAAAGATAGAACTACATAACTCGGTGGATTTATTAATACGTAGATAAACAGGAAAACATAAACTGATATATAATAATAATTTTTAATAATAATAGTAATAATAAAATAATAATAATAATAATAATAATAATAATAATAATAATAATAATAATAGTAATGGTAATAATAATAATAATAATTATAATAATAATGATAATAATAATAATAATGATAATAATGATAATAGTAATAGTAATAATAATATCCAAGTGGCATGAAATGAAATGGATAATATCTCTATGTCATCTATTAGAGTACATATAAAATTTTGGACAAAACTACTTTATAACTTCTACTGCTGACACTCATATATTTCACTCCAAATCTTGCGTTTTTTTCGTTATATCACCTCTTTTTACATATTCACTAGTTCTTACTATTTTGGTTTTGAAAGAATTCAATTCATATTATCAAAACGAACTGTATTATCCTATTTTTGGTTCAGTAACCTCATTCTTTTTAATACTTAAACCAGTGTTTGACAAAAGTTATTGGATTTAATGAAAAAAAAGAAAAAAAGAAAAGGTTAATAAAACAAGAGCACAAGCAGGGCCGAAGATACGAGATATTGAAAAAAAAAAAAAAAATCGAACGCGCATACGCTTTGGCACTAAAACTTTCAGTCCATCTCCGTAGGGAACTGTGCTGAGGGTTCATCCTGCTCGCACCACTTGCATATGCTTACATACATATACACGACTTTTTTCCCCTTAAAGAAAGAAAGAAAGAAAGAAAAAAAACTCTTATTTGCAGGATTTGCAGGACCCATAAAAAGCCCATACTTAAATGTAGAGCACTTTTCAGGCATACATACATATATAGTTATTTCATATACATACACACAAAGCTATACTCATACATGTATATCCACGTACACACACCCACACACACGTATATCTACACACACATCTACACAAAACTACATAGACACACGCATACATAAATACACACGAAGTTTCGCACACGCACATTCCCGGAACCAATATATCAGCATCATGTGACTTATCAAGTAGCAAAACATATCGAATACTATAATAAAAAAGAGAGCTAGAAAAAAGGGTGAAAAAAAATATAACCCAGCAACGCGAACCTCCAACCGAGATCGAG
>NC_051391.1:51512171-51517171 GCF_015228065.2 Penaeus monodon
ATGGCACCATAATGTCCTGCTCCTTGATTTTAGCGGCGCACTTTATCTATCGACGATTTATATATTTATACAAAAGTAAAATTTATGGAATTGCTGGCATATTGCTTGTGGGTGGGCGCCCGACACAGGAATTAGAAATCTTCATCTGAAATTAGTTTATCCTGGTCAGTTTTGCTGAAACTTAAAAGCTATCTTGGTTTAGTATCTGTTTAACTATCTATTTGCTTACCAATATATGTCTAGTGAAGCTAATATACAGCTATTAAGAATTATTATTATAATAATGGTGGTGATAATAGCGATGTTAAAGAAAGGATGAGATGGACAAAAGTAGCAAAAGTAATTATCGTTATTTGTAAAGTGGTAAAAGTGTTATAATCGTCGAATAACTAGTATCATTTTTATCTACATTTCTATAATTATTTATGTATATGTATAATCACGTTTGTTGTTGTTGTTGTTATTATTATTATTATTATTATTATTATTATTATTATTATTATTATTATTATTATTATTATTATTATTGTTGTTGTTGTTGTTGTTTTATTTAACATTAATATTATCAAGTAATATTTCGTACTTTATCGTACATATATCAAGATTATCATTAATTTCGTATCTATTTATAAACGGATAGCGAAGACGATGGACGTTGGTGACGATAAAGGGCTTTGTAAATAATATTGAACAGTTTCAACAACAATATAAAAGGAAAAAATAACACCATTGACAGTCTCGCAGACGAATGACAGACTCCACAATCGTCACTGTCATTTTGCTTTCTCCTTTCTTGACAGATTTGGCTTTCAGCCTTATGAGTTATGCATTTTTTTTTCTTTTTCGCCATTTGTGTTTAGTGAGAACCAGCGGTTAGTTTCTTGAGAGGATGGAAATCGTTTGAATATGTTTAGAGTGATTTATTTATACATCTATTCGTAACTTATTGTCTTCGGTGTGATTTGCGGTTTAGAGACCAATTATTGTCAAATATATCTGATGTCAAATAAATTCTATCTTTAGAATCTTAAGTCATTATAGTTTATTGTCTCATAGTGATTATAGTCCATAGCCATTATTTCCGGAAGGTTAAAAGTGTATGATTAAGGATCAAAACTCAAATCGAAACTGTTTCGAAACCTGCTTCGAATGATTTAAGGCATTGAAGGTCGTTTCGGAGCTTCAGGAGTTGGAGTTTCTTAAAGCTTACCCGTGAAATATTCTAATATAAAATACAAACCTTTAAACATCTGATATGATGGTAATAATGTAGACATATGAAAAGATGAATAATAATTGTTTACATTTACCATTGTCATAGTCTTAACACTGTAACTGGGTGTTCAGTGTTCAAACATAAGTTTTCGATCTCTCAGAATAACCGAATTTTGTTACCCACAAAAAAAAGAAAAAAAAGGAAAAAAAAAAAATTTATATATATATATATTTATTTATTTATCTTGGTGTGGGTGGCCATTTCTTCATAATACTCGACAAAAGAATCAAGTTTTAGCTTTGCCCTTTAAGTTTCAGGACAATAATAGCTCACTGTCACTGTGATCGCTTCTCTGCATGCTTTACTCTATTTTTGCATTTTTTCTTTGCCTCAGGGAAGAAGTGGATTGGCAGTAAGCAACGCGGACATTTAGAAACAAACAAACAAACGAACAAACACACACACACACTCTCTCTCTCTCACGCACACACACTCACACACACACACACAACTCTCTCTCTCTCTCTCTCTCTCTCTCTCACACACACACACACACACACACACACACACACACACACACACACACACACACACAAACAAAAGCCTGTCCCTAACAAGAACATCATTCTGTATCATACCTTGCAGTATTTTTACCATTTGCATATCTCACAGATTACGTCAATGGTATTCAAAGATACACCAAACTTCAAACGCATATCCAATATTCCTCTAACAAGACCGGTGAGTAGAAATGCTGAAGAATTATAAAACGCACATTCCTCTTCGAATGTCTAGCTAAATATAATCATTATCTTAGCGTATCGTGCAGAATTCCGGGTCACGCAACGGATTACAAGCCATGAGGCAGAATCAGTCGAAGGTAACACATACCCCGAAATACTAAGCAAGGTTAAAAGCACAGTACCTTATATTCTGTTATCGACGGACCTTGAAACCTTTGATATTCAAGACCCAGAGTCTTTAATAAATGCACTGAAGATTAGTTATGTAATATAACACGGATGTAAAAAGCAAAAACAAAAGAGATTATTTGTCACACACTTTTAAAGATTTGTGCATTTTATCATGTTTGTTGATATTGTTTCGCAGTTGTTTTAATGCTGTTCTTTCTGTTAGTCTTGCTATTGTCACTATTAATATTATCATCATTATGATCACCAATAATGTAATCATTGTTATTGCTGTTATCATCAAAATTATTATTATTATTATTATTATTATTATTATTATTATTATTATTATTATCATTATTATTATCATTATTATTATCATCATCATCATCATCATCATCATCATCATCATCATCATCATCATCATCATCATCATCATCATCATCATCATCGTCATTATTTGTAAAGTATATACTATATTACACAAGCCTTTCCCTCGATTTCGTAAGCTAAAAATACCTAAAAATAAACCGCGCAAGACTTTGATTTACCTTCAAGAGTCAGCATCGCCGTGACATTATTGGAACGCCACCCGCTCATGGCTTTATAAATCAAATGATACTGTGGATTATTTGACACAACGCTGGTTTTAGTAGACGGATTTTTAAAATCTAAAACTCCTGATAAATGCATCGATTGCCTTTGTTATATTTCTTGCGTGGTGAATTACGCGTTGCAGGATAGGCTGAAATTCTCGTGATGCATATAAAACAGATACACGTATAATATGCATGTCTATGAATTTGCGTATCTATCTGTCTATCAACCTATTTTTCCATCTATATCTTTATTTATTTATACGTGTATGTATATGTGTATAATCCTAATGATAACAAATAACCACAGACACATATGCATACACACACACACACACACACACACACACACACACACACACACACACACACACACACACACACACACACACACACACACATATATATATTTATATATATATATATATATATATATATATATATATATATATATATATATATATATATATACACACACACACAAGCAAATATACGGTACATGTACTTTAATATATAACTACTTTGTCTCCTTGGGTTCCAGACTTAGAGCCACTTGGGAGCCTGTTTGTATGAGAAAAACAGTTCCAAAGTTCTGTACCATTCTGTTCCTTGCTAGGAGAGGGTACGCGTGTGTTGTGGTAACATTTGCTTCCCCTGTATGGCATTTATGAGTACTGCGTCCCCAAATGTATACTTTTGGAATTGTCTCGCCCGATGTGTGGATGGGAGGAGAAATGTATTGTCTGTGGTCAAGTAATTTATGTGCCAATGTTGTCACTGCTGGTTGACCATAAAAGGAGAAGGAAGTGACGGAATGACGTAGAGCTGTGGAAGGGTGGGAGTCTATGGAAAGAAGTGTGAAAGAGTGCTTAGACCATAGAACGGCGGTGGTCTTCGGGAAACAACTGGTAAACAAAATTTGAACCAGACAGATATACAGTTATCTTGGAACATTTATGCCAGCAGCTTACCGTGTTGATTTAGGGATGGACTATACAACAGCTTTGGTACAAAAGACACTAAGGCACTCATGTAGGTCTTAGAAAAAAAAAGTTGCAACAAACTGTAAAGTATAATCTAAAAGTACATACACACATATATGCTGCACACACACACACATAGAGAGAGAGAGGGAGACAGAGAGAGAGGGAGAGACAGACAGAGTCAGAGGGAGGGAGATAAAGAAATAAAGGGAGAGAAAAAGAGAGAAATTCAAGGGAATTCTTATATCCGCACTATCGCCCATCTCATCATTTCAACCGTATCTTCTTGTATATATTGCAAGAAGATACACTTCCTGCCAGTAGTATGCGAGGCGAAATATGTTGTTGATTGCTCCGCCAATCATATACACTGAAACTATTTTTAAAAATATGTAAAATCATCCATGTTGGTAAATGCCTTTCTATTATCCTAATTGCCAATAGACAGTTTTCACAGAACAAGCTCCTTAGTCCCTAGCATGGTAACGAAGCATATTCCCTACTCACGCTGGGCTAACCTCAGTGGAGATTCCCTCTGTGTGCTAAGCAAGTGTGGGTGGGTATCCGCTGCTCGTAAAACTATAGGAAACTCTTAAAGGCGCCGAAAAGTAGCCTTGCTGTGTGTACTGGTCGTTTCGAGACTTCTGAAAAAAAATAAGAATACGAGGAACAGTGAACAGTGGAACGGTGTTTGCTAAAAGGAGAAGAGGAAGAGGCGGAGGATGGGGAATAAGAATGAAAATAAGGATTGAAGATGTAGAAGATGGTGATGAAGTAGAAAAAGAAGAAGGGAAGGTGGAAGCAGAAGAGGAAGAGAAATAATAATAATAATAATTGGATAAGTAGAAGAAGAAGTGAGGAAAAAGAGGAAGAGGAAGATGAAGAAAAAGAAGAAGAGGAAAAGGAAGAAGAAACTTTTCCATGTATACTAATAGTATCCTTATTTCAGGAGCAGAAGCCACAAATCAGTGTCAATGCAATATCTAGTTGAACGCATTTTTTTTTTTCCTGTGCAAAACCGATCTCGTGGAAATATTTAACTCGTCCAGAAATACTCGGGCTAGATACGGGCCTTCAAGCGTTTGCGACATGAATTACCATGAAACTGTCTTTTATTTTCATGTTTTAACCTTGTTCAAAGTTACAATTAGAGCGACGATCAAACAGAATCTTCCTCGTGCTCTGACGAAGTATAAAATCATCAGACAAAGATGTAAGTGATTAACAAAAATCATGATTGCACAAAACCATAAAATCCGCCACGAAAATCATGTGATGAATTTAGAATTAACAC
>NC_051391.1:51534671-51542171 GCF_015228065.2 Penaeus monodon
TCACCATCCCTGTCAGCAAGTTTTTCTCAATACTTTTACTTCTCATTACATGACCAATAAACTTTAATTTCCTTATATATATATATATATATATATATATATATATATATATATATATATATAGAGAGAGAGAGAGAGAGAGAGAGAGAGAGAGAGAGAGAGAGTCAGACATAGAAAGTCGAACGATCCATTAAAATCTTTCTTGTTATACATACCTGGACAAACGTGGCTGTAATAACGGCGCACATACAACAACTACATTACAAACACAATCCTCTCTTTATCACGTATTCCTCGCATTATTTTTTGGGGGGTAATTATTGAAATTCTCTCATGGAAAGGCCAAACCAAGCTTACTACCTAATTAACAATCGATAAAAAAACTAAAATAATTTTTGTCGATATAAAAATTATAGACGTAACAATATACTCACAACCACTTCCTGAATATGTTAAGATAATGGTCTTGGATTCCTCAAAATAAAGCCGATTCTCTATTTTTTTGTAACACTTTATGGCATTGAATATCTATAGCGTGACCGTAAAAGGTGTTTGATTTTCTTTTGTGAACGTGTTTACTACCGGACCTTTGATGTACTTATATCCATTAAGAAATAAGGTGAAATTCCGTAGTAAATTTTATGTGATATTTCGTTTGCCGGAAATTCAATTTACAAAAAAAGAATATAGAAAGAAAAAGGAAAGAAGGAGGGAAGGAAAGAAAGAATAAAAAAAGAGAGTGAGGTAATTAAAAGTAGAATTAAGAGAAAGAAAGTAAATGAAGATAGAAATAAGAGCGAAAGAAAATAAAGATAAATAAGAGAGAATGAAAATAAAAATAGAAATGAAAGCGAAGGAAAATAAGGATAAATAAAAGAAAAAGAAAATAAAGATAGAAATAAGAGAGAGAGAAAATAAAGACTGAAATAAGAGAGAAAGAAATAGATAGAAATAAGAGCGAAAGAAAATAAATATAAATAAAAGAGAAAGAAAATAAAGATAGAAATAAGAGAGAAACAAAAAGATAGAAATAAGAGAGAGAGAGAGAGAGAGAGAGAGAGAGAGAGAGAGAGAGAGAGAGAAGAGAGAGAAGAAGAAGAAGAAGAAGAAGAAGAAGAAAATCCAAGAGATAAGTCACTTCCCAGTATCTCGCCTTTTATTCAATCCACGTCATAAGTTTTTCTCTAAATTGGATTGAACTTTTTTCAACTCTAACCTTCCACTCTGACCTTGATCGCTGCCTAATCCAATAATTTCTTTTCCCCCGGAAGTCGATTCTTTGCCCGAACCCTCAATCCATGCACAAAAAAAGGGGAAAAAAAGAAAAAAAAGAAAAAAGGGTTTGATGCAAATGATGTTGAATCTTATCGGTTCGGATCCTGCATTGTGGCCTCTGAGCGATTCGCTTTTGTTTTGCGTTATGGAGGGATCGATTCGCTTTTTGTTTTACGTTTTGGAAGGATCGATTCGATTTTGTTTTTCGTTATGGAGGGTCCGATTCGTCTTTTGTTTTGTGTTTTGGAGGGATCTATTCGCTTTTTTTTTCGTTTTAAAGGAACCGATTCGTTTTTGTTTTAGAGAGACCGATTCGCCTTTTGTTTTGCCTTGTTGGAGAGACCGTTTCGCTTTTGCTGGAGGCTTTGCACGCAAGCGATCTATGAGAATTGCAATATCTGAGTGAATTAGCGAGACAAGGATAGTTCGCAACCCCAATGGGCACGGATGGCAAGAATACATGCCATACCCACTGCATCTCACCTGCCTAGACTTTGCAAATATGAATGCGATGGTATTGATGCTGTATTTACTAGGCAATGATAAGCAAAACAAATTCAGAGTACTGGTATTGAATGCGATAATTAGCAGCTAAATACGGCAATTAGCTAAATACGACCTAAAAAAAAATGGCCTCAGATATTAACGAGTATATTAATCGAGGAACTAAAAATGATGAAAGAAAGAAAGAAAGAACACACACATACACGCACACGCACACATACACGCACACACACGCACACAAACACACACGCACACAAACACACGCACACATACGCACACAAACACATACAAGGAAAACGAACAATTAAGAATCAGAAAAAATCCAGATTCCTGTTTACTTCATAAGAGGCGAATAATCTCTCAATCCTCACGTTAAATATTTTTTTTTAGGGGGTAATGGGGGTCAATATCCCCTCCCCCCTTTCCATAAAAAAAAATCACAATCTGTGTGTTGAAGCTACGGAAAATAGACTGTTGTTCATATTACTGTAATACTCTATAGGTTGTCACTGTTAATGTTATTAATATCATTCATACATATGTTTCAATAAGTACTAATAATACTGATGTCTCTATAAAGGCTTTTATTATTGTTATTATTATTTTTTTTTTTACGGTAAATCGAAAATTGAAGTTGAAAACTATGTTATTTCTTTTTTCACTCAAGCTCCATTCCGATTTAATATTAGTTAAACTTAATATTAGCTTAATATTAGTTAAACTTAACGCGTATTATATCAAACAAACCTCTTTGAATCAAATATATATCGAAGTTGCAAACAAATAGATAAAGATGCAAACAAACAATTTTTGGTGATATCGACGAAAGGTCAGTTCTGGTTAATTACTTTGAACCTCTTTTGTATGACCATTTAGCGGGAATCTGAACTTGTGCCTGACAGTTCATATATTATATTAATATATCTTATATATATATACTATATTATATAATATATATCATGTATATATGTACACACACAACACACCCCACACACACACACACACACACAAAATATGATATAATATATATTATTATATAATATATATATATATTATATATATTTTACAATATATACATACATATATATATATATATATATAATAATAGTATAATATGTATATGTAAATATATATATATATATATATATATATATATATATATATTATATATATATATATATATATATATATATATATATGTATATATATATAAGCAGTCAGAAAAGAAATGGTCCTTACACAAAAAAAATACTATTTTCAAACGATCATATAAGCTCTTAAAAGTGGAAAATAATCTACTTTAAGCCTTTATAAAATGTAGAATCTAATGGATGAGCTTTATGATTAGCTTTTCGAATCAGGTCAATTACTAAGTATTGACTGTTAATGCCTGCAAAACATTCTGCAGTTGGAATTCCTAATGACTTGTCAAAGAAATCAGTCTGTTTGGAATTCACTCGAGGATCATTGTTATTTGTTGTTGTTGTTATTGTTATTATTATAATTATTAATGTTATTACTGTTATCGTTGCTGCTATTATCATTAACATTATAATCATTGTTGTTGTTGTTATTATTATAATTATTATTATTATTATTATTATTTATTATTATTATTATTATTATTATTATTATTATTATCATTATTATTACTGTTGTTGTTGTTATTGTTGTTCTTGCTATCATCATTATTACTATGATAATGGTATCAATAATGTTAGTAATGATGTTGATAATGAAATGATAATAATGATAATGATCGTCATGATGATGATAATGATACTGGTAATGATGATGATGATGGTGATGATAATGACGCTGATGATGATGATGATGATGATGATGATAATGATAATGATAATGATAATGGTAATCAAGTTATTAGGGATTTCATTTCAGAAAGTTTCCAGGATTAACAATTTTGCAGGATTATCGCAGTGCTAATAATCTAGTAATCTAGTAGTTATATCTAGTCATTATTTTTGCAAATATTTAATATGTTTCTGATGTTTGATGAGCGTTTAACTAAAAATAAGATTGTTGTTGATACTAATATTTCTAATTTTGATAATTATGGTGATAATCAGGGTAATGAGACTAATAAGGTGGTCGTAATGATAGTGATAATGATACGAATGATGACGATTATAATGATGAAATTATATTAATGAAGGTAATGATAACAGTAAGTATAGAAAAAAAGATAATGACGGTATTGAGGTAATGATAATGATAATAATTATACTGATAAATAATGGCAATGAATATTAATTTAATTGTATAATGAAATTGTTAACAAGACTTATCGTTGTTCAACTGTTGTACAAACTGATTAATATACAAAAAAACAGAAACAATATTACTGTTATGAATAGTAAATAGACTTATATGCCCTTTTGTTCATAATTTATTTTTTATAACTATTTTTTTTTTCATTTTATTTTTTTTTATGTGTTAAGCGGATTCTTCAATAAACAAAGGACCGTAAAATAAAGAGTTGTTTTTAAGACTGCATATAAATATTCACTTAATATGAAAAAAATAATGTGTCATTGCATTTATTTTTCATTTACCCTTATTTTTTTATCAACTCTTTCATAATCTACTTATCTTTTCTTGCTTATTCATCATTTTTTTTTTAATTAATGAATAAATTTAATGTCACAGAATTTGCGGATTTAGATGCGTTGCCTAGCACGGTATTTCGTTATCGGTGTTGTCTTGATATACAGTATATATACACTGTGTGTCTCTGTATACATATATATATATATATATATATATATATATATATATATATATATATATATATATATAGATGTAGATAATGATAATATGATAATAATAGATATTGATGTGTGTGCGTGTGTTTGTTGTGTTGATGTTGTGTGTGGTGTGTTGTGTGTGTGTGTGTGTGTATAAGATGATAGTGATGAATGATGTGATGGTGTGTATATGTATATATGGTGTGTGTGTGTGTGTGTGTGTGTGTGTGTGTGTGTGTGTGTGTGTGTTGTGTGTGTGTATGTGTGTGTGTGGATGTGAGTGTGAGTGAGTGAATGAGTGTGTGAGTGGGTGATGTATATGTATATATGGTGTGTGTGTGTGTGTGTGTGTGTGTGTGTGTGTATGTGTGTGTGCACCCATGTAGTCTAAAGGACGGGTGAGAGAATACGCAATAAAAAAAAAAAAAAAAAAAAAAAAATGACGATCTGTTAGCCACATAACAACTAATCTATCTCATTCTTATCTTTCCTAAATTTATCCCAATAAACAAATAATTATTATCATTATCATTATCAGCGATTATCAGAAAGCATGTCCATTTTGCTCTGATATAGATGTAAAACACATCCCTTTTTGGGGCAACGTTTTTTTTTTTTCCTAAATTAAAACAAAAGCGGCAAATTAGTTTGCATTTAAAGGTAAACTGAGTATATATATTGTTACGAAGTGTTGTTGACCGTAATGAAAAAAAAGGTATTTAATTCATTGTTGGGGTTTGTTTAATAATGATGTGAAAGTGATACCTGTGTAAACTCATATTACATCGGGAAACCAACTGTGCGATTTTTATTTTATTTATTTATCTATTTGTTTACCATTGTCATTATTATTATTATTATTATTATTATTATTATTATTATTATTATTATTATATTATTATTATTATTATTATTATCTATTATTATTATTATTATTATTATTATTATTATCATTACTGTTTATTATCATTATTATTATTATTATTATTATTATTATTATTATTATCATTATTATCATTACTGTTTATTACCATTAAAAATGTGTTTTTTATTATCGGAAGTAAGGATATTTTATTCTTTATCTTTATAGCATCCTTTATGCATGAATTTGTACAGTGAGTGAGAGAGAGAGAGAGAGAGAGAGAGAGAGAGAAAGTGAGAGATAAAGATGAAGAGAAAAGAGAGAAAGAGTGTAGAGAAGCAAGATGGAGAGAAAAGGAGAGAGAGACTGGAGAGAGAGAAAGATGGGTACCGAGAGAAAGAGAGAGAAGAGAGAGAGAGAGAGAGAGAGAGAGAGAGAGATAGCGAGAGAGAGATATATATATAGAAAGTTAGTCCTGAAAATAAGGCCTTACCTGTGAATTATTATCATGATGACAACTAGAATTTCAGACAATGGGAGTGAGATTTTTATTATTATTTTCTTCTTTTTTTAATATAACAAAACGCTTTGCCTTTAAAGGGGATGTCACAAAAGTCTGCAGAAATAGCGACCTTTGATACCTGTGACTTTTCAGTGGCCACTAAGCTATCGAATATCCTAGACTGCAGAAAAAAAAAATAATGTAGTTATTCAAATCTTATTTCCAGCAGAAATTGAGTTACATTTTCACCAACATTGGAAGATTTTTTTCTTATAAAAAAAAAAATGTGACGAGAATTTGAGTTTTATATAAAACCAACGCACAAAACACATATATATGTATATACATACGAAAAAATTCTTTAAAATCAAAAAACACACACACACACACACACACACATCTATTTTATATATTTATGCATATATATGTATATATGTGTGTGTGTGTGTGTGTGTGTGTTTTGTTTGTTTGTTTGTTTGTTTGTGTGTGTGTGTGTGTGTGTGTGTGTGCATGTGTGCGTGATTAAAGAAATTATAGAACAAATATTAAGTTATGTAGAAATAAAATTCAATGATACTCTTACTCTTAACACAACACAAACATTTTCATGTTGTATTAAAAAATCATATACTACAGTTCTATGGTTACTGGAAATTACAAAATATCTAACAAGTTTATTTACCAGATTATTCACTCTTCGTAACAGTTATACGGTTCCTATGCTTTGTATAACATTGCCTTACAGTAAAACAACAGTAAAATAATTTTTTTTATGACACGAACATTTCTTTCTTAAAACAGGGATGCTGTTTTTATCATCATTTATTATTAATACTGTTACTATTACTGCCATTAATATTGTTATTGTTTTTTGATAATCATCAATATATTGCCGTCATTTTTATCTTTTCAAAAGACCATCATTACTATTATAATTCTCATTCTCATTCTTATAATCATCATCATCATCACCGATAACATCATTACTAATTTCATTAACATCATTAGCATCATCACTTCCTCACCGTTACTTCAATGTTTCTTAAACAACAGAAGCGACTTTTCTTAATAAACACGAGCCTTGAATGAAGTGACTAAGGTTCATTGCAATTAATCTTTACTTACCGTGTTTGCAATGACCTTTTGAAAATATTCTATTTCAGAAATCGACTGTAATTCTCGCTAGTGGAATAATGTTAAGAGTGTGTTTATTAAAATCGCCTTCAAGTGATTAATAATGATGATAGCAGCAACACGTTGATGATAACAATAATAGTGAGAATGATTATGATGATGATAACAGTAATGATGGTAATAATGTCAATGATACCCATAATGATAATCATGATATAAATAATGATGATAGTAATAATGTTACTGATGATAAGAACAAGAACTAAAACAACAACAATAACAACAACAACAACAACAACAAGGATAATAATGATGATGATGATAATGATAAAAATAATAAAAGTAATAATAACAGTAATAACAATAATAACAATATAATAATAATGATACTGATAATAATAACAATGACACTAATAATAACACTAACAGTAACACTAACCATAATGATAATAATCACG
>NC_051391.1:51572171-51574671 GCF_015228065.2 Penaeus monodon
ATATATATATATATATATATATATATATATATATATATATATATATATATATATATATATATACATACACACACACACAATAGGAAGGAAAGAGGGAGCTATAAAGCCCGACATCAACAAGGCCATAACCGGCAGAAGTGTCTTACTTTAAGCTTGTAATCAGGCTATTTGTAGTGATGACGCGAAAGTGCACCAAAATCTAAGCTGTGTCGGCCGGCAAAGCAACCTCCCTTGAGCCGAGGGTATAGCCAACGCCTTTTGTCTCGATCTTTTTGAATTAAGTGCAAGTACTGCGGACTTTTTACAACTAGGGGGAAAAGGGATGGAAAAAATGAGGAAGGCATTGTTAATTTTTACATGCTTTTTAGATGGTGTGATGGGGGGGGGGGGGGATTATATATATATTTTTTATTTATTTATTTATTTTATATCTATGTTATTTTATTGTCGTTGAGGGTTGGATGTTCGTTGAGGATGTGTTTGTGAGTTTGTGGATGCAGAAGTTGTTGCAGAAGGTACATGTAGCGCGGTACATGACATGAGTAATGAGGTACTTTGGGGGAGACTAACTGTAACCAGGAAGTTAGTAACACTGTAGTGAAGTTAATGGGAATGAGCGCCTTGTATTTTGCGTGAAAAATAGACGTTTCTGGGATCGAGTCATACGTTCTTTATAATCCATTTTGATTGAAAAACAAAAGGAAGAAAGCATGAAGTGCTTGGAAGCATCGAAAGTCAAAGGAAACTTTGTCGTCTACTCCATATCAATCCATTTCCTGCGCTATTCTGCGCAATTGTAGTTATATATACATTAATAAATCGCTTCTAAAAACGGAAAGTGCAATGAGGATGAATGAATCTACACTGCAAGCCAAGAAGCCCAAGGGAACAGGAATGCATCAAGGAAATCGGACACAGTTAACTAGCAAGACTGCCCTGAATATATTTAGCTTTTGTGTGAGTTCTGTTTGCTTTTGCCTCTTTCATTATAGTATGAAAAAAGTGCAGATTTACCTATTAGCTTGAATGCGTCGGTAGTGAATTCAGTCATATATTACCCCACAAACACAAAGTTTCATTCTGATTAACCGATAACTTCTGGAAGTTTAAGGCGAACACATATTTAGCATGGCATGAACAGAAGAAGTAACAACAATAGTAACAACAGTATCAATAACAACAAAACGAATGTCAGAGCAGAAAAAAAAAATATGTGAATTAAAATTCAACCTTAATACATTTATAGAATCTCAAATTCGATCCAACTAGAACTCAATACGGGGTGAAAATATTGAGAGCAGGAGATAGAAAAAAGAATCATGTATTCTCCCGTATTTATAAATGCATGATACGTAAGATATATCTCCCAGCACATTAATGAACTGCTAGATCATATGGTAGGTACATTAACTTAATAAAGAAGAATGTCGAACTGCAAATCAAGTCTATTGTATGTACCCAAGGCAAGAGCATGCCGGGATACATGGCCAAGTATGTATATGGTATCTTTATTCATTACTCTCTTGGGATTTGGTTATGCCCAGCAACTCGGGATGTAAGTCATCTTAAGTAGAATATATATGTATGGATTTACTTATCTCTATCTATCTATCTATCTATCTATCTATCTATCTGTCTATCTATTTTTTTCTAATGAGACCAAAAAAATAACAATATAACCATTATCTTTAAACAGCACACATCACGCATTTAACCTTAATCGCAGAGCCGACATGATATAAGGTAAATATATAATTGAAGAAAAACAATGTACACACAAAAATAAATGAATAAACGATAAATGATAATGATAGATAAATGAATATAGATAAAAATAACTCAGCAACTCATATACATCGTGTGTGACGTGAAAGCTTCAATTGTCTTCCTTTCGTTCAACTCGTGGTTTCTATTAATTTCGTGAAAGCCAACAACTGTAACACAATGTGATCACAACGAAAAGACATTTCCAGGCCATCGGTTTTATAATATATTCCATTCTACAGGTGATGATAGAAGTACAAAGGATATTATAGTATGAATTTTATATAATGTTATATAATAATATGATTATATATATAATAATATATATATATATATATATTAATAATATATATATATATAATATATATATATTATATATATATATATACGTGTTTACTTTTACTATTATCATTATCAGTATACTATGCACATGTACCTTTATTGTTATCAGTACTATTACGTTTAGTACATGGCCTTTGTCTTTAGTACCATTACATTTGGTATATCGACTTTTACTATGAAAATGCTGTTATCGAAAAGGTCACATCCTTAGGAAGAGACGAAAATATGATGAGGATGAGGATGATTATACTACTACTACTACTACTAATATACTTATTATAAATAATATTAATAATATATAATATATATATTATATATTTTTTGATATAATATTATTATTATTATCCTTTTATATATATATATATATATATATATATATATATATATATATATT
>NC_051391.1:51584671-51589671 GCF_015228065.2 Penaeus monodon
TTTGGGAAGACAAATGACAGTAAATATGCGCTCTTACTCCGTATTATCTTTTCAGTTCAAGATTAAGTTTCTAGATGTGGCATTGTATGGTCATATGGAACAGACTTTTTGTTATATCTTTTTATTATATATATTTTTTTCTCTCTTTTTTTATATAGAGTGTGATGATAGGAATATCTTTTAATTTCTTTTTGCTTATATCTTGTTTATACTGATTTTTCGCATATTTATAATATTACTGTACTACATTTTATGTAACCATTCTAATGGTTCTACTTTAATGAGACAATCTCCATGTATCTTTTATCTTCATGGTTTAAGGCTTTCGCAACGTGCAGTGAATTCCTTATGACTATCTTAAGAAATATGGTACACGCGTTAAGAACGGCCTAATTATCGTATAATTTATAGAGACACTCGGCTGTGTATGATACCCACAAGACCCAACACAAGAACATTATTCTCAAAACATATGTAATGATGGTTGGGGTACATGGAGATAGAATGTATCGTATTTCTTTCAGTGGAAACAACTGGTTTAATTGACTTTTATCTTCTGTTCAGTACATGCATGCATACACACACAAACACACACACACATGCATGCACGTACTGACACACACACACACAGCCACACACACACACACACACACACACACACACACACACACACACACACATACACATACACACACACACACCGTCACATACAGAAGGAAAGAAAGAAAAAAAAGAGAGAAAGAGAAAAAGGAAGGGCGGACGGAAAAGAGAGGGAGACAGAATATTTCTAATCACATGAAAGTACCTTTCAGGCAATCACTTTAAAACACTCATACATTATGTCCAAGTACCTACTACTTACAGAGGTTGGCGAAGTGTATTTACGCTTTTGGTGACAAATTTCCCAGAAACTTATAAACTCCTTTAGAATTTTATCCCCGGGCTGCCAGAAAATACTCCTTTTTTGCACTGTTTAACTTTCAACGAGAAAGTTTACGAAATATAGATTTTCACTTGGTAAAAAAAAAAAAAAAATGTATATGCATAAAGTCAAATTTAGTGGATCAGAAACCTCATATTTAGAGTTACCAGGGTGAATATCCTCTCTGGGTAAATGCATTCGAAAATAGTTTTATATAGACAAGCAATGGCACCCACCAACCTGTATTTTAGAAGATATCAGTTTTATATCACTGTCTATCTATCTATCTTTCTATATGTATCTATTTCTACACAAACACACGCACTCACACTCACACACACACACACACACACACACACACACACACACACACACACACACACACACACACACACACACACACACACACGCACACATATATATATGCATATACATCTATATCTATAACTATTTCTCTCTCTCTCTCTCTCTCTCTCTCTCTCTCTCTCTCTCTCTCATATATATATATATATATATATATATATATATATATATATATATATATACATGTATATATATGCATATATATATAATATATATATATATATATATATATATATATATATATATATATATATAACCTTATCTATATGTGCATCTACATTTCACTATATATTCATATACGTATATATATATTCATATATATATTCTGTTTTCCTCTCTTACTACGTGTCTCTCTGCATGTGCTTGTTTGTGTATGTGTGCGTAATGTTTGCTTGTTTGTTTGTTTGTGTGTGTATGTGTATGTGTGTGCGCGTTCGTGTGCACACAAATTATTGTGTGACCTGTAAGAGTCATCGTCTGTATAGAATGCCATATCATGACTTTTATCACTGCTGTTGATTATAGGCAAATTCTTCGGCAAACAACGCTAAAGAAGGTAAAAGTCACCTGGTTAAAAATACCAACGCAATCCTTATGCACTGAAATCCCTCTACTTCTTCTGAATTAAAACTGAAATTAATAATACCTTAGAGAACTTACTGCTAATCCAACTATAGAAAGGCAATGAATATCCAGTCGTCAGAGAATGAAGAATTTCCCCTTAAAAAACAAGAAAAGATAAGAAAAAACGGAAAAGAAACAAAGAAAGAAAGAAAAAAAAGGAAAAATACAAAGAAGAAATACATACAAAAGACATTTCACACCAAAGTACTAATCATATGGCTTCTCGATCCACCGAGAAACGAGAATCAGGAAGACGAACAACAAAACTATATCCAGGTAAGGTAATAGAGCTTCTTGGCCCTTGTTCCTTGTTATTTATCTATCTGTGACCTTAAAAGTACATAAAATGGATAAAACGGTTGATAAATTAAATAAAAATTATGCATGGAGGAAGCGGGAATGATAAATGAAAACATTAGAGAGAAAAGGAAAGAAAGAAATACACAATACAAACTGGAATTAATAAATCTATAACCCTAGCTAGATATATCACGAAAAAAAATATGATAAAAGGAAACTAAGGACAAAACAAGGAGAAATGGATGATAAAGTAAGGAAAGAGTCGGAAGAGGAAGAACAAGAAAGGAGGAGGATGGACAAGAAGGAGAATAGGAGAAGAAAGGAGAAGAAAAGAAAGCGAAGATGAATGAGAAGGAAAATAAAGAGGAATACGGAAAAGGGTAGAGAAAAAATGGAATAAAAAAGGAGTCGAAGAAAAAGAAGGAATCTAATAATAGTGATAATGAGAATGATAATAATGACGAAAAATACCGTTAATAATAACCATAATGATAATAGCAATAATGATGATGAAGATGATGATGATTATAATGATAATAAAAAGAATAAATTAATAATAGTAAATAGTAATAATAACAATGGTGATAATAATGATTTTACTTTTGATGATGATGATGATGATGATGAATGCCATCATTATCATCACCATTATAAATATAATAATCCATATCATCATTACCCTCGGCAATAACAACAAAAACACCGGAGAGATATAAACCCTCCCCTCCACCCCCCACACGGTCGTCCTTTCGCAAAAACCCACACTCGAAAACAAGAGATTCGCCGAAAAAGAAATCTCCCCTCCCTCCCCCCCAAAAAAAGAAAAGGATTAATTAGACACAAAGATTTTCGTTTCGAAGGATCTGTCAATGCTCCTTTCCAATTCCTTTCCGTCAGTCCTTTGGTCTTTAGTTCCCGGGGGATAGCAGGAGGGGGTGGGGGATAGCAGGAGGGGGTGGGGATAGGGGGAGGGGGGTTATGGAGGGTAGGGGAGGTAGGGGGGATAGGGAGTGGGGAGTATGGGGTATGGGGGGAGGAGAAAACAAAATGAGAAAATCTCGGTTTCGATGAACTGAAAGGATGGCAGAAGTAATTAATAGAATGAAAGGGAAAAGTTTAAAGAAGAAGAAGAAGTTGTTTGTAATCTGTAATTCCGCACATGCATACAAGTACATGTAAGCTTGTAAATATATATACAAATCAGCATACATATAAAATGTTTACCAAGCGCCTATATATACTTGTAAAAAAAACCCAAAAAACACTTACACATGAACACACTCATATATATGCACATAGATACACCTAACAAGTCTACACACCGACACTCATTATCATTTATATAATCATTAGCATTATTATCCACCTTATCACCATTAATATCAATTATCATATAATCATGGACATTATCACCATCACCATTATCATTATCATCACCATCGTTATTATAATTGTCATTAGTATCATTTTCAACCTTATCATTTTTATTATAATTGCCCTTACCATTCACACGGAAGCATCTAAATAAAAAACCAAGAGACTCAAACAACATGAAACCTTCAGAAAAGGACTTCTCTTTGAACTAAAGACCCGACACACAGACGGTAGAGAAAGCCTGGAGGATGGGTAAACGGGGTCGCTCACTAATCCATCATCAATTCCGTTTCAATTCATGCAATAAGGAAGACCCAGAATCCCTAAGCTGTTCAAAGGAAGATTATACAGGAAACACAACAGACGGTATATAATATGTAATCCTGTGGACAAGAAATAGCTGGGGGGTTGATCGTTCTAATGAGTATGTCTGGTGTCTTACCAATAGTTTAGAACTTTGAGTTTTGTTTGAATATAGGAAGGGTGGTGGTGCTGTTCGTGGTGATGATGACTGGTGTTGTTAGCGATGATAGTGACTATGACAAAGACGGTGGAAATAATGATGTTGATGATGGTCGAGATGATGATGGTGGTAGTAATATTAAAGATACTGATATCTATGACACGAGAAGATTTGTCCAAGGACTGATCGTTTGCCAAATACCTCATTAGCATAACATTGTCTTCTTACAGGCTTTAGGTCTTCTAATAACATTGATAAGTACACACACGTATAAGCATATCGTCTGAATTACCCTCTTGAAGGCTAATGACTTTGATCGTTACACTAAGAAGGTTCTCTGTAATCCCAAAAACCTATAGGCTCCTACACTGCTATAATTAGATAATGCGAAAAAACTAAACAACAACAAACAAACTAAAATTACTATATAACGCCAATACTATAGAATGGAAACACTCTTTCCCCAAAGATACTAGATACCAATATCGCCACGGGACTATATAACATACAGTCGATATCATGGCTGCGCACCGACCGTCACCATAGCACCATAGGGCCGTATCGCTGCCGTAGAAGATATAAGATACCCCTACCGTTGCCACCGCTGCCACCATTGCAATCGGAGTTAGATAATCCCAGGAAATGTTTCAGGCAGTGAATAGTCACTGTTAGTGGTATTGGTGTATTGTTAGTCATGTTGGCTGCAGATTACATGTATTAGTGTGCGGCGCCTTCATGCATTCTAATGGAGGGTAAACATGTTGGACAGAGAATGCTTCTCTTCGCGAGAACCTGCTTCTGTCTCATTATCCATCTGATCTTTTGGAAATTCGATAATGTGGACGGTCTTACTCTCCTTTCAGCGGGAAGATGCTGAACCAGGATTTTTTTTTATCTCTGGGTAGAGGGAGGGCTACCGAGATTTCTTATCCGTTGAACGAAAGAAAGGGGAAA
>NC_051391.1:51594671-51599671 GCF_015228065.2 Penaeus monodon
ACTTACCTTATGTTGGTATATACTGAGGTCTTATGCACTGACGCCGACCATGTTTATTAAGGAGAATCTGCCTCTTTTTCTCTCGGCTCTCATGAGCAAAGCCTTTTTTTTAAATGTCTGAGAGGAAATTAAAGAAGAAGAGAGAGAGAAAAAAAATTAGGGAAAAAATGATGACGATGATGAAGATTCCCAACATATTATTTCAGTAATATAAAAAGTTGGACGAATCAGTTATATTACACATCTACAAAGACTTTTTGTGTGATATATAATTGACAAGATAATCTTATTACTATTATTATTATTTTAAATCTTTACCCTTTAACTATTCAGGCGCTTGAGGAACAATAGATGGCTGAAAAAAATAAGATGTATAAAAAAACATGATACTTATCCACGTAATAGAGACGCGTAAGATCTAAACAAAACAATGTATAAAAAACTCAGAAAATATATTAGTAAAAAAAAAAAGGATTGGAATATGAATAAGAAACAAAATATTTTTTCATGTCAACATACGTACATATAGTAAAGCAAGGAATCTTTTATCTTACGAAGGATGAACAGATCAGCCTCCATAGATTTCGCTTAAATGGGAGACTGAGCGAGAGAGTGATAGAGAGAGATAGAGAGAAATAGAGAAATGTGAGTGTGAGAAATTGAGATAGATAGGTAGATAGATATATAGAGTGTGATAGCGAGCGAGCGAGATATATTGACAACACACACACACACACGCACACACACACAGAACGAGAGTGAGAGAAACAGATAGACAGACGGAGAGCGAGAGAAACGAATAGATAGAGAGAGAGCGAGAGAAACAGATAGACAGAGAGAGAGCGAGAGAAACAGATAGACAGAGAGAGAGAGAGAGAAACAGATAGACAGAGAGAGAGGAACAGTTAGACAGAGAGGCGAGGAAACAGATAGAAGAGGAGAGCGAGAGAAACAGATAGACGAGAGAGATAGCGAGAGAAACAGATAGACAGAGAGAGAGCGAGAGAAACAGATAGACAGAGAGAGCGAGAGAAACAGATAGAGAGAGAGAGAGGAGAGAAACAGATAGAAGAGAGAGTGCGAGAGAAACAGATAGACAGAGAGAGAGCAAGAGAAACAGACAGATAGAGAGATAGCGAGAGAAACAGATAGACAGAGAGAGCGAGAGAAACAGATAGACTGAGAGAGAGCGAGAGAAGCAGATAGACACACTGAGGCTCTTCAATAAAAGTCAGAAACGTGGACCACGTCTATTAAAAATAGCTATATCTATGACTGAAAACAATGAATAACCTATTCTTTAGACAAATATTTGTGATATACTAAATTGTAATCAATAATTCAGTAACTCTGTATTAACCTTTAATATTCGATCGTTATTCTTATTGGCATCGAATATTCATGTTATAGTTGGTATTAGATATATACATTTTCCAGAGTTTTTGACTATGTTTCAATTTTCTTTGGAGGAATGCAGTATTAAAAAAAATAATATAAATTAAAAAATCGTAACGTACTATGAAAGAAAATATATGTTAAAATTGAAAATATTATATATATTAATATATTACTTATATTATAGAATATATAATATATATATATATATACATATTATTATTATTATATCATGATGCTCGTTATTTCGTATGCAAAGAAAATAACTGATATGGCATTAAGTTACACAACAAGTTACATAGTCACATTATTATTTTAATCTTTATTTACATATTAAGTTACATACGAGTATAAGTTCTATGATCATATTCCAGTCTTTATACCGTTTACCAAGAAAATCGTCAACCTGTACATAATTGAACAGCAACCGGATTGGATCCGATGTGTCTAATTGAAAACCAAAATTTTCCTTCATCCGAATCAACGTATATCCTACAATCTAACCCATATTATTAGAAGCATCCCCTAAACAGTCTAAACCTCAGAGCAATACACCTCAAATTCATTATCTTTCCTTCCGGTTTCCATTTCAAATAACTGGCTCCGAAACCCTATCTGTGGAATCCGAAACCTTATATAGAATCGTCGTTGATAACCCATTTCGGAGATTCGAAACCACCTCCCCTTCCCTTATATACACACAGTCTTCAAAAAAATGGGTTAAGTTACACATTCCCTACATTCTCCTTTATTTTTTCTTTACATTAGCTCGCTCTTCACAGCTGGAGTGTTGATACAATACCCTCCAAACGGTATTTTCTCCAAATAAGGAAATAGCTTATTCAAACTGTATCAAAGATAGGCCCTTATTAATATGACTCAAAGGATATAAAGTGTCTTGGTTATAACCTTTATGGCTGTGCGAGCCAAACTGAACTATCACGGAATTATTATCCTCATATAAAGTTTCCGAGGCATTCAATAAAGACGGTCTGGATCGAAAAGAAAACGGGAATAAAGTGGGGATTAGTAGAATTAACAAAGTAATGGGTATACTATTTTATTTTTTCATTAGTAGAGAGACGCAAAACTGTTTCGTATCCTGTATACTGTTATATTCATTATCATTTTTTTTTTCAAGAAGCGGTTATATAGACTAGTAAATGAATTAACAGTGTAAAGGTATCTGTATGCCTGTATTTATTCATTCATTTATTATCCGACTTATGTAATCCTTAATTCCTCTATCCATTTAACGAAGCGAAGATGCACTCGGTTAGCACTACTAAAACCCGTTAAGAAAAAGGAAAAGAAAAATGAATAAATAAAAGAATAAAAGGTTCTATAGCATATATGTCACGCGAATAGCATTGTACGCAGAAGAAACACGGCCTTCCACTATATATATAAAATTCACAGAAACGTTGGTATAAAACTCGTATAAATTCCTGTGCCCAAAATGTCTAATGTCTTGAGGCTTGGAATATTTACACGGAGATACTACGTGTGTTATGTATTTTTGTATTGTTAGATATGTGTGAATATAGAAACTTGAGGATGGTAATAATATTGTTAATATTAACTGAAATGATAACAACCATATTAACAATAGTAAAAGTAGTAATGATAATAATAACAGTAATAATAAAATAACAAAAACAATAATAATAATAACAACAACAACAATGATAATAACAAGAAGACAATAATAATGATGCTAATAATAGTATAATTAGAGATTAGAAATTACTACTTATAATACTATTATAATTATGATAATATAGATAATAATAATGATGATGATAACAATAACAATAACGATGAAAATGATAATAAAAAGAAAATGATATTGATAATGAAAATAACAAATAATGCAAATGGTAATGATAATGATACTAATGATAGTAACAATAAAAATATTAATGATAATCATGATAAGAAAAACAAACAGGACTTGGAACAGCATCAATAACAACAACAGCAGCAATAATAATAATGATGATGATGATAATGATAATAATAATAATACTGTTATTACTATTACTATTACTATTATTATTATTATTATTATTATTATTATTATTATTATTATTATTTTGTTATTATTATTATTATTATTATTATTATTAATGATGATGATGATGATGATGATGATGATGCTGATGCTGATGCTGATGCTGATGCTGATGCTGATGCTGATGATGATGATGATGATGATGATGATGATGTTGATGATAATATCACTATTATTAATGATGAATGAAATAATAATAATAATAAAAAAAAATACAGGACAACGATAATGATATAATGTGTGCGTGTATGTGTATATACGTATGTATATGTATATTTGTATTTATATTTCCCCATCTGTATGTGTATATGCGTACATGCTAGTTTGTGTGTATGTATATATACGTGTGTATGTGCTTATCTGTATGGATCTTTCCCTTTCCTTTCCGTACGTTTATATGTGTATATCCTTGTGTCTACGTCAAAAAGAAAAAGAAAAAAAGAAAAGAAAAGAGAAGAAAATCCAAAAGCGAGACTCAGAAAGAAAGAAAAAAAATACACGTAAGATCTCAACATCAGCACCAGAAGTGACTTGGCCGAATCTATCTAATCCACCGAGTTGCTCGAGCAAGAAGCAATGCTGAAGCTACAGGGCGTCGTAGAAAAGCTTTATAGCGCGAGGGGAAGGCTTGACCAGGAGACAAGAGTGATGCAAAGCGTTCCTGTCGCCTCAACCTCTTATATATGCCACTAAAACCCGGGCATGCAGAGACCATCATAACGCGAGGCCAGTGTTGCTATTGGTATTGCCTCAAAATAGGTAGATTGGAGTTTAATGGCCGCTAGACATGCCGAGTAAGAACTCCTCACTTTTTTGCCAAAAAAAACACTATTAAAAATCGCTAATTACAGCATAAACTTTCAAAAATATCACGCTAGATCGCACTTAAAAAAAAAAAAAACGAGATCTAGCGGGAAAATCTCTAGAATGGCAACGCTGGCGAAGGCTGTGTCCGAATGGGCGCTCGCAGTCACCCGTGAATAAGGGCTGCACGCGAACGGACGCGGCGTGTTACGGCGACAGTGGCGAGGGAAATCTCTTGTAGTGTTTGGGTATGATACGTGTTTTCGGGATGTTACGGTGAAATATAATTGTCTTAAGTTGAATAAGGTTTTAGTTGAGGTACTCGTATTTGTATGTATTATGATTAACTGATTAGGTACATATTTTATTTCAACCATGCACGGTAATTATTACTTTAAGGTCTATTGGACTAAGTTATTTACTGTCATTTTTATATATAACTGCGGCAATTAAATTAACCATATACAACTTTTAAACTATGAACACAGTCAGTGAAACGTTAAATAATTTAGTGGGTTGATAATTTTAACACAAAATGTCACAGTCTTTAGCAGAATAAAATATGACGATGA
Organism: Penaeus monodon; assembly: GCF_015228065.2. NCBI lineage: Eukaryota > Metazoa > Arthropoda > Malacostraca > Decapoda > Penaeidae > Penaeus > Penaeus monodon. The sequence continues at coordinate 51,599,517 of NC_051391.1, forward strand.
ACATGCACTTTATATCTTTAATTCATAACATTGAAACTGAATGACTAATCGCCGCTCTTATGTTCTGAAAAATACTGTTCCTCTTCATTTTATCGTAACATTATTCACACCATTAAAATAACGGTAAAAACAACGTAAAATGTATATCCACACAC
>NC_051391.1:51627171-51632171 GCF_015228065.2 Penaeus monodon
CTTTCCATTCTCCTTCCCCTTTCTTTTCTCTCTCCTATTCCCTATTTCATCAAACTTCTTCTTAACCTCCAGTCCTAAAAAAGTCCCCCTTCCCCTTCTCTCATCTCTCTTCTCCCCCTCTTCTTATCTTTATTTCTCCTCCCCCTCCTCCCTCCCTTCCAACTCCATCAAATTTCACGACCTTAACCTCCCAACCCTCCCCCTCCCCCCACCCCCCCAAAAAAAATCCACTCCTCAAAGATAAATAAAAAAAACATGAATAAATGAAAAACCTCCCTCTTTTTTTTCTCCCACAGGGGCTGCCACGAGAGGCCTGAAGGTCAAAGTGCCGAGAGTAGCCTACATCGGAGACAACGCGGAGTTAGAATGCAACTTTCCCGGCGCCGACACCACTTCCCTTTATTCCATTAAGTGGTGGCGGGACAACGACCAGTTCTACCAGTATATTCCCAAGCATAAGGAACCTAAGATGCAATTCAACGTCTTCGGCATCAAAGTGGATGTAAGTTTAGGAGAAGAACCTGATTTTCTGTATTCATTTTCATGTATTTATATTCCTTTTTTCAATATCTTGATCTGGATTATAATATACGCGCATACATGCAGACCTAATACACATACATAAACAAAGACACACACACCTATCTATGGAACTATCTATATGTTAAATGTTCTTGTCGTGGGGGAAGTCGCCTCCGTGGCATAGGTGGTCGTGCACTGAACCTCGGCTGATTAGGAAGGGCATCCAATCAGGCAAGGGGGGTACTGACAAATAACCTCTCAGTAATGAATTGAGAGAAGCCTATGTCTTGCAGTGGGATGAAGGGCTATTGAATAATAATAATAATAACACACACACATATATATATATGTGTGTGTGTGTGTGTGTGTGTGTGTGTGTGTGTGTGTGTGTGTGTGTGTGTGTTTGGGTGGGTATATGTATGTATATGTATATATTTATATATGTACACATATATACATATATCTATGTATATACATATATTTGTGTATATATACATATATATATACACATAAATAAAAAAAAAAAACATATAGACACAGACACACACACACACACACACACACACACACACACACACATATATATATATATATATATATATATATATATATATATATATATATATATATACACATATATGAAGCCACACAACATATGCATATATATACGAACATATATATATATATATATATATATATATATATATATATATATATATATATAACACACCTACCCACCCTCACAAACACGCAGCCAAACACACACACACACACACACACATACTCACGCACACATATCTCTCTCTCTCTCTACACACACACACACACACACACACACACACACACACACACACACACACACACACACACACACATATATACACTTGGTCTCATGAAGAGTAATCTGTATTCGCATTGTACTTATTTATACACAAGAACCAATGTATGAAGTCAGTGTCATAAATGAATATATACTAATTCATTATTAAATCATTACGTTTTCTAAAATGATAATAACAAATTAAATATTAAGCATAATAATAATAATAATTATGATAATAATAATGATAATAATAATAGCAATAATAACATTAACAATAATATCAGTAATAATAATAATGATAATGGTGATAATAATAATAGCATTAACAATAATTCTATTAATAATAATAATGCAAAGTATGTATACTACCATGAATATAGAAAATATTTCCATCATTTTAAAAAAACTTTTCTTAATGCATCATAAAGAGAAACGTATATTACTCAAACAAATTCACGAACAAGGAATGTCTTGATAAAAAAAAAAAAAAAAAAAACTTATTACAAATGAAGAGACACCCGCCTACAAACACACAAAAAGAAAACTCAAGACGAGAGAGAGTTTTATCTTGACCAAAACGTTAACTCAAAAACATGAACTTTTCTCTCCCTTTTCGCGCGTGTCACTCCGGTCGAGATGTCAGCCCACAAACCTGTTTTATTGGAATCTGTGTGTCTTGTACTACTTCCCTGTCCCGGCGGCAAATTAAACTCGGATAACGCAAGGCGAAAGATATATTTGACATTCCTTGAGTCTCCGTCCGATACTGGCCTCGGAACTTTATTGCTTCGAGATAGTTCACCGAATCGGCTTCGTTTCGGACCGCAACTGCGCTGACGCTAAGGGGGTCGGATGCCTTAACTGGCGGTGGGTTTGTCACTGTTTCTTTGTCGTCTCGTTCAGCGGAGTTGCTAACAATAGACTCTAATTATAGGTAGAGATAATAGCACACACACACACACACACACACACACACACACACACACACACACACACACACATGCGGTGCCGACCATAGGACATGTTAGCATAGTATTCTGTTCTGTAGAGCAACTACTGTAAAGAATATCAGCAAATCACATGACAATTACTTATTCTAGGTATGAGTGGTATCTATCTTGCAGCAGAAAATAAAATAGATACGAGTTTCTACACTTTACTGATGAATTCTCCGATGTACAAAGAAAAGCTAATTAAACCGTAACTAGTAAGATTCACCTCCCATAACAATAATAATAATAATAATAATAATAATAATAAAAACCTTAATAATAATTAAATGAATATGGCTAACATGGACAGGAAATTATAATTTTTCTTATAAAACTGTATAAATGCTCGTTTCTTTTTAAAAAGAATTTTGATTTGGATTCAGAGAATCCAAAAAACTATATCATACATTTAAATCATCAGTATTTTTCGCAGGACGATATACAAGCGTACATTATATATTCAAATTAAGACTTTTCCAGGACGATTAGTTCAAAGTCTAGTCCTGCAACTAGTAGAATGGTATTTTCATCCTGAGTGTGTGTAGAATGAAGAAGTCTATAGAGGTAATATATATATATATATATATATATATATATATATATATATATATATGTATATATATGTGTGTGCGTGTGTGTGTGTGTGTGTTTGTGTGTGTGCGTGCATACATATATATACACATATATGTGTATTTCTCTCTCTCTCTCTAAATATATATATATATATATATATATATATATATATATATATATATATGTAATATATATACACTCTAATATATATGATATATATCTATATTTATACTGAATATGTATATGTATATATATTACTTATATATATATATATATATATATATATATATATATATATATATATTACTTTATTATTATGCACACACAAACACGCGCGCGCACATTCTGAACTTGCAGATTATAATCACAGCGTCTAGGACATATTCTCTCCCCACGGCCCTTCGCAGGCTTCTTCATGGCAAACGATACCCGCTCATGCTACTTTTGACTGCCTTCACTTCTACTGTTTCGCAAAATCAACTTAAGGTACTTAAGCTCAAATGATATGCCTCATAGTCATTCATTAGACACAGTCACCTGCCAGCGAGCGTTCCCAGTGTGTCAACCGTCTTTTTCGTCTTTAGTATTCGAATCAAGGTCCGGGATTTCAGATACGCGTCGAAACTGGCAGTTCATTCCAGGGTATTCGAAACAGGGCCAGGTGTTTCGAACACGATTCGAAACTTAAGGTTCTCTTCCGTTTTAGAACAGGGATTGGTGTGTCGTATACGAATCGAAACATGCGGTTCACTTCAGGACATTCGAAACAGGGTCAGGTGTTTATTTGGAACAGAGATTGCTGTGTCGTATAAGAATCGAAACTTGCGGTTCACTTCCTCTGATAGGGAAACACTGTTTGCGGTAACTGAAAATATGTAATATAAACTTGTTGGTGATAATTACTTATTTAATTAACTTTCTGTATTTGATTAGATAATAATTGCATAATTAATAGCAAATAAATAATTTAATAATTACATTTCTGCAAGGAAAGCACTATGTAAAACATAAATAATTTTTACACTCATAATCCTTTTCTCAGACACCCGAACCATCCGCGACCCTCAAATTATTTTCAAGTTATAAGAGAGAAGGCGAGGAGGGGGGAGGGAAAAAGAGGAAGAGAGAGAGAGGGTCAGGGAGAAAAAGAAAGAGAGAGAGAAAGAGAGGGGGGCGGAGGAAAGAAAGCGAAAGAGAGAGAGAGAGAGAGAGAGAGAGAGAGAGAGAGAGAGAGAGAGAGAGAGAATGACAGATATATGTTTTCAGTGATCTAGATTTATTTACCTTATTGCAATACAATACCCCAAGAAGGTATGACTTCATCATATTTTGCATTACAACTAGAAAAATAAGGCTTGCAAAGATTATAAAAACTGTATATAATCTTTCCCTCTCTCTTAGCTTAGAAATGATGGTAATACTAGTGAACACCTAGGAAACTGGTCAACAATATTTTTTTCTTAAGTGGAACACAGATTTGTCTATTGTTTCGGGTCAAAGAATGGAAGAATCGCTTAAATGGAGTGCCAAACTCAGTGGTACAAAAATCCATTTATAAACCGATTTAACATAATAAAGAAAACATGATAAAACACTCTACCGTGTTGGTGCTGCGGCACAGAAACCCACAATGCACAAGCGACATTTATTGAAAAGTCTCACTTTTTAACCCAATCGACACGTATGGCAAGAATACATGTCATGCCCACTGTGATATAAGTTTATTGTATTTACACATAGATGGCTCTGCAAGTGCTTAATCACCAATGAGTCAGTTATTAGTCCTACTTATCTCACCTGTTTACCTTTTCCTTGACTATTGGAAAGGGTCTTTTTTTTATCATTTCATTGTCTTAAATGTTACCAAGATTTTAATAACAGTTCAATAGTCATGGCATTAAAACGAAAAACACATTTTTTTCGCCAATTCAAGGAATGGGGAAATCAGGATCGGTCACTAAGGGCCTACTGATAGACTCCTTGATGGCTGAGCACATGTGGAACCATCTGTATACAACAAAATTCACAAAAAACTACAAGGGCCATAATGTAAATCCATGGAAGTTGGGTTAATAAATCTCATTTGTGCA
>NC_051391.1:51649671-51652171 GCF_015228065.2 Penaeus monodon
CCTCGTGGTGTTCTGGGACGCCGTGGTCGGTGCCTCTTGGAGCTGTTCAGTGTTCACGACCCTGTGGATAGCACGCCGTCTGCCTAGCCTGCCTTGTGTTGGTGGCAGAGAGACGAGGCGGTCGGCGTAACAAATGGTGTCAGGAGTGGGATTTGTGATATTTGATCAGTGAGAGCGCCGATTTATCATGTCGTCCAAAGATGGCGGCAGCCATGAGGGAGAGGAGGCTATGACTGAGGCACACACGAGGTCTTCACAGGAGCAGCACCCAACCGCGTCTCTCGGCTTGTTCCTCCGCTCTCCCGCTCACAGCCAGCCGCGTTATGTTTGCCCAGGTCCCTTCATGTTAAGACATGCCCATGTCATCCTTTTCATGTTAACACACATTTCGCACAGAGACAAAGACCCACTGGCGTAGCAATATGCTGCATGATTTTATAGCAAGAGTACAGAAGAAGAAAAAAAAAGCAGGAGAAAAAGAAGAAGAAGGAGGAGGAGGACCAGAAATAGAGTAAGATTATGAAGGGGAAGAAGTAGAAGAAGAAGAAGAAGGAGAAGGAGGAGGAGGAGGAGGAGAAGGAGGAGGAGGGGGAGGAGAAAAAATAGAATAATTTTAAGAAGGAGAAGGAGAAGAAGTAGTAGAGGAAGAAGAAAAAAGAGGAGGAGGAGGAGGAGAAATAGAATAAGAATGAGAATAAGAATTACATGGAAGAGGAGAAGGAGAAGTAGAAGTAGAAATAGAAGAAGACAAAAAAAAGAGGAAAAGAAGAAGAAGAAGGAGGAGGAAGAGGAGGAGGAGAAATATAGTAAGATTAAGAAGGAGAAGAAGAAGGAGAAGTAGAAGTAGAAGAAGAAGAAGGAGGAGGAGGAGGAGGAGGAGGAGGAGGAGGAGGAGGAGGAAGAGGAGGAGGAGGAGGAGGAGGAGGAGAAGGAGAAGGAGAAGGAGGAGGAGAAATAGAATAAGATTAAGAAGAAGGCGAAGTATTAGAGGAAGAAGAAGAAGAAGGAGGAGGAGGAGAAATAGAATAAGAATGAGAAGTAGAAAGAATGAGAAGTAGAAGACAAAAAAGAAGAAAAAGAAGAAGAAGAAGGAGGAAGAGGAGGAGAGGAGGAGGAGGAGGAGGGGAAGGAGGACGAGGAGAATGAGTAGGAGAAATATAATAAGTTTAAGAAGGAGAAGGAGAAGTAGTAGAAGAAGAAGAAGAAGGAGGAGGAGGAGAAATAGAATAAGAATGAGAATAAGAATAAGAATGAGAATAAGAATAAGAAGGAAGGAGAAGGATAAATAGAAGTAGAAGAGAAGAAGAAAAAAGGAGGAAAAGAAAATGAAGAAGAAAGATGATGATGAGGAGAAATATATTAAGATTAAGAACGAGAAGGAGAAGGAGAAGGAGAAGTAGAAGAAGAAGAAGAAGGAGAAGGAGGAGGAGAGGAGGAGGAGGAGGAGAAGAATGAGTAAGAGAAATAAAATAAGTTTAAGAATGAGAGGAAGTAGTAGAAGAAGAAGGAGGATTAGGGGGAGAAATAGAATAAGATTAAGAAGGAGAATGAGAATTAGTAGAAGAAGAAGAAGAAGAAACAGAAGAAGAAGAAAAGTAAAAGAAGGAGAAGGAGGAGGAGGAGGAAGAGAAATAGAATAAGAAAAAGAAGGAGAAGAAAAAAAAGAAGAACAAGAAGAAGAACAAGAAGAAAAAGATGGAGAAGGAGAATGAAAAGAAGAGAGAGAGAAAAAAATGATGAGCGGTTAGTCTCGCAAAGGCTTTCTTTCTGATAACAAGTTCGTCTTTTCTGCTCCTTGAAGGTGAACGAAAAATAGATCATGTTGTCGACTAATGTACTTACGAAACGCGACTCCTAATGAAAAAACACAGAGGGAGGCCATTCATATCTTCATTGAGAGAGTCTTCAGTATGTTTCGCATATTTCAGTCAATTACGTCCTAAAACACAGAGGGAGAGTTTTCAGTGTGTTTCGTATATTTCAGTCAATTACGTCCTAAAAACTCAGAGGGAGGCCATTCATACCTTCATTGAGAGAGAGTTTTCAGTATGTTTCGCATATTTCAGTCAATTACGTCCTAAAAACACAGAGGGAGGCCATTCATACCTTCATTGAGAGAGAGTTTTCAGTATGTTTAGTATATTTCAGTCAATTACGTTTCCTAAAAACACAGAGGGAGGCCATTCATACCTTCATTGTGAGAGAGTTTTCAGTATGTTTCGTATATTTCAGTCAACTACGTCCTAAAAACACAGAGGGAGGCCATTCATATCTTCATTGTGAGAGAGTCTTCAGTATGTTTCGTATATTTCAGTCAGTTACGTTTCCTAAATAGCTTGAGAAATTTGATGGAGTAGTGTTGCCACGGGGACCGCTTGGAGGCAAAAAGGTTATTGATTCTGTGTGGCAGTTTTATTGATTAATCAAATGATAATCTTTCTCTCTCTGCCTCCTGTTTCTCTATCAGTCACTTTCCTTATCATAAATTTCAGTTTTATTA
>NC_051391.1:51657171-51659671 GCF_015228065.2 Penaeus monodon
TAGTTTAATTGAATCTGGAGGCTATTTTACAGAAGAAAAAACGTAAAATTTTAAGCTCTATATCCCTTTGCATAGAGAATGTTTTTTTTTTTTTCTTTTTTTTTTTTTACACTGGTAGTATATAGAAAAACAGGTGTTGTTTTAATCATATATTTGAGGGAATAGGGAAGGTGACAGCAGTGTTTGTCTGTATGTGTGTATGGGAGATTTTACGTCCGTGTACACATTGATACGTGCGATTCAAACGTGCACAAATGTACACGTAATAAGGCCCACAGGAACAGAAAGACACACACACACACACACACACACACACACACACACACACACACACACACACACACACACACACACACACACAAACACACACACACAAACAAACACAAACACAAACACACACACACACACGATTAAGAAAGATATTATCACATGCAACTTTTATGTGACCATAACAATTAACAAGTCAAGATGCTTTCATACGAGACTAATCATCATTGAACAGAATTATTTGCTATATAGTTTAAATTGCAAGGTTTTACACCGCGGACAAGATAGAAAAGATCGATAGACAGGCAGATGGAAGGAATTAAAAGAGATAAAGAGATAAAGAGAGAGAGAGAGAGAGAGAGAGAGAGAGAGAGAGAGAGAGAGAGAGAGAGAAGAGAGAGAGAGAGAATGAGAGAGAAACAGAGAGCGCGAGAGAAAGAAATAGAGAGATACAGATAAAGAGAGAGAGAAAGAGAAATAGGACAACAGAAAGACAACACATAGAAAGGGTAAATAAGTGAAAGAGAGCAAGAATAAAGGAGAGATCGAGGACGAGAGAAAGAGTAAAGAAAGAGTTACCAGAAGAAAGGACCGCTTAGACTCAATCATTCTCTTTGATGAAAGAATAACTACTGTGCCGGCCAAACAAACCTTCTCTCTTCCAAAAGACTGTTTACCAATACCTAATAAAGACTCCAGGAATTATCCCCTCCCCCTCCCCCCCCATTAAAGAACTGATTCCATTGCCTCTAACGTATATTTAGTGAGACCGTTTTCGTATAAACTACATCTACATTCACAACGGACCATGAACTGACCTATTTAATTAGTGTTATATTCCCACAGTGATACCAATCAGACTTACAACACAGAAGCATGTAACATCCCGTGAGACGAGGCTTTGTACGAGCGTTAAGTAAACATAACTGACTGATGTGGCTTCATAACGTTAAATGACTTAAGAAACGCTGTGATTTTTTTTCATGGAATGATTTGTCGTTTGTAAACAAGTCACCGAGTTTATCTGTACTGAAATAATTAAAGACCATCTGTTAATCATTTAGAATCTAGTTAAAAAGTCAAGTCGAATGGTAAAAATATACGTTGGGAACATTAAGAGGATATAGTGTGTATGAGCATATAACTTTACCTTTGATTAAAGATCGAGCATGTTGATTATATAATGAAAAGAATCCACACGTACACTTTCATGCCGAGAGGAAATTGATGTAGAATTAATCACATTGATTATTGCCCCGTTACGCGTAAATAACTGTATTTGGTAAAATGTCCGAAGAGAATTACAATATATCCATTACTTACCAATGCCAGTGATATTCAATTTCCACACACACAGACAGACACTTATCAGAAGGCAAAAAAGTGCTCACATATCTGCTGGTGAAATAAAGTCATAAGATATGGGATAGAATTCGTAAGGCATGCTGAGGAGAGAGTACTGAGAGCATACACAGACACACACACATACACACACACACACACACATGCACACACACACATACACACTAACGCAGAGAAAGAGAGAGGGAGAAAGAGAGAGAGAGAGAGAGAGAGAGAGAGAGAGAGAGAGAGAGAGAGAGAGAGAGAGAGAGAGAGAGAGAGAGAGAGAGAGATGGGAGAGAAAGAGAAAGAAAGTGATAGAGAGGGAGAGAATGTAGACTGCTAGAGAAGCAGTTAGACAGACATATACATGCCAATACAGTTATAGATACGGAGAGACACGTACATATGCTGTCAGCTTCCAAATGAACGATGAAATCTGTACACAGCAGCCATATACAGTATATTCAGTATGAGAACAGTATAAGAAATATCTGGACCATTTCAAACACAAAAAAAAAACATTTCTTTTATTAGCTATGGTTACAGATAGATGTCGTTGAAAGGGCAGGTATAAGTCTAATGATATATATTTTTTTCGACTCCAAATCCAAAATGTCCACCTGCCTTAGACCACCTCTCTCTCTCTCTCTCTCTCTCTCTCTCTCTCTCTCTCTCTCTCTCTCTCTCTCTCTCTCTCTCTCTCTCACACACACACACACACACATAAACGTACAAAATAGTTCCCTTATCTCTCGCACATGCACGTTGCTCTTCTTTACACACACGGGGATCTATGTATTTCTGATGGAATGGGGCCATAACTTCCACGCCAATAATAGTTACATATTAGGAATGGCCGTAAGTCTCTCAATATAATATATGTATTTGT
>NC_051391.1:51667171-51669671 GCF_015228065.2 Penaeus monodon
CATTCCTCTCAGGAGGTGGAGGCGCGAGAAGTTCCCTTTGATTTTGGTTATATATATATTCTCAGTATATACGTAGATGTATTAATAGGCCTATGAATATATGTAAATACATGAGAGACACTGCTTTCGTGGTGTATGTAGATTTCAAGTTAATCCTCCACACTTATAGCATAACACAGGCCTCAACACAGCTCCACATTCCACCTCTTGCGTTCTTGCTGTCCAAGGCCTGTATCCATGGGCTTTAACACTACAGTTCGAGCGCATTTCAACTGTGTATGTAGTTTACGCTTTTATAATGTCCTGTCTGTTGAGCGTCTCTCTCCTCATCAATTAAGAGTTGTGCACCTGTCCCACAGAGGGCAAGCTGATACCCACCCCCTCCTCCCGGTCTTGTGCACCATTCCCTTGGACGAGCTTAGTACTGTTATCTGTGCCCTTCCCTCAAGACGTGCTGGACAATACCTTCAGGGCGACTTATGGCGAGTTGTTTCGTGCAACACGGAATTCCCCGTGCTCTATTGGTGGCAGCGGTGGGATTGATGTGTTTAGAAAAAAGTGACTGACTCTAACTTTGTCATTGAAGTGATGGGGTAACTCTGTATTATTGCTATATTTATGAATTACTGTACATTTATTATCATTTGTTATCAATCATATTATGCTCCCAGATGACCTATTATCACTATTTCTACTATATGGATGACTGTCAATATGTCCCCAGCAACTTTTACATAATACTCATACTACTTCCCTGTTATTTCAGAAAAGGCTAAGCAAGTTTCCCAAATATAGACAAACATTGTGTCCCAAAACAAACACAAAGTCTGCAATTTAGGTTATTAAAAAATAAATTGATAATCATTAAGGCTAGCACTATTTCTAAACTACAATGCTTATTACTAATTATGGTTATTTTACAAGTTATAATGAGTTTTTTGTGGGGGAAAAAGTTTAGTATCAATACTGTACAGATCGTCAATGTTATGATAATGATCGAGGATGTCATGTAAATCATATAATGGTGACAATGATAATGGGGAATAAATGAAAATCAATAAAGGAAAGAAGAATAGCAGTAATATAATAAAAGTATAATACAAACCTCGTTTTTATAACTATTTACATGAAAAACACAACGTAAAAATAATGAGAAAATATGATGTATATATTTTAGTTTAAGAATATTGTGGTTATAAGGAAACAGGTCACTGAAAATTACAATAATATTTAGAAGCACATTTTCTTCAGGAAAATAGGAACATCGAGACGACAAATCATCGCATGTCCAATTATAATAATAACGACACTGATATTAAAGCAATAAAAGTATCAATAAAACGGAATAAAGCAAAATTATACTTAAAAAAGGTAACAAGATTGTACACAAACATAGTTATAATGGAAATAACAACAATACCAATAAAGATGATAACGAAAAAAAAGAGTTCACTTACTGAAATGATGATAATAGTAAGATGATAACATTAATCCCAAAATGATGGTGACTTGATTTTGATCATGATACTAATGACAATGCTGTTTCTAGCAAATACATAAAAAAAGATAACAAAAAAAAAGATAATAGATGATGATGATAATAGTAATACCAAAATAAGGATGACTTGGATTACTACCATTTGGATAGTGATTTTGACCATAATACATTAGTAATAAGAATGCTGTTCCTAACAAATACACCAATAGAAGTGCAATGATAATGAATATACCTACGACCTGATTATAATAGAATTGCAATAGTACTGTTAGGAGTTATTACTACCCATAATGGTGATATTGCATAGATAATATTAAAATCACTACAAGTTATATCATCACCATCAGAAATGATGTTCATAATGATATTATTCGTAAGTGATAACGATAATGTTGATAATAATAACGATAACAGTAATGATAATGATGGTGATACTAATGGTGATGGACAAAATCTTATATTAATGGCAATAAAGATAATAACAAAAAATAAAAGAAATGAAAAGATAGTTACACCAATGGTCAAGATAGTAATGATGATGATACAACCGATTAAAATTACTTTAAAAATAGTCTAAGCTATGATTATGTTGAAAGAAATTATCATAAAGCTAAAAATAATTTGACCAAAGTCAATGGCTCATGCTCGTGATGATACCAAGGATAGTGCTGATAATAATAACAGCAAAATAACAGCGTAAATATAATAGGGATAATATCAATACCATAAGTCATAAAGCCGATATGTAAAAAAAAGAAAAAAATATATATAGAAAGCAAGGAAATCTTTAGTTAATAAATGTGATGGTGGTGATGAAAAGGAATTGGGTTATGATAATAATTATGATAACAACTACACAAATATTAAGTAATAACGATAACGTCTGTCATAATGATAATAATATATATGCAGCAGGCGATAATAGTATTTAAAAATTGCATTTTTTACGTTACAGTTACTCTTATCAATGATATTATTAACATCAATAATTTTTCGCTATTG
>NC_051391.1:51704671-51707171 GCF_015228065.2 Penaeus monodon
AGATGGTGTATCTTTGCAAACACGGCCAAGCAACATGCAAAACCGAACCACATAAAGATAAAGGATAAGAAGGAAGGGAAGAAAGGACAGGAAGAAAGAGAGGAAGGGATGGGAAGAGAGAAAGGAAAAAAGGTCGACGACATAGAAAACAAATGGAGGAAAATAAGGAGAAACAGACAAACAAACAAAAAAAACAAGGAAAACGCTCGACGAAAAAACAGGGAAAATGTTAACACTCAACCCCGCACGTGTTTCCTGCCGACGTTGCAGTCCAGCCCCTTCCTCCCCTTCCCCCACCCCCCTCCTCCCCCCTTCCTCTCCTCCTCACACCCTCTGCATCTCCCCCCTCCCCCTTCCCCTCCCCCCTTCCCCACCCCACCCTCCTCTCTCCCTTTCCCTCCCTCCTCCGCCTTCCCCACCCCCCTCCTCCGCTATCCCCCCCCCCTCCCGCTATCCTCCGCCCCTCTTCTCCGCTATCCCCCACCCCCTCTCCCTTTCCCCTATCCCCCTCCCTCTCCTCCGCTATCCCCCACCCCCCTTCCCGCTTTCCCCCCCCCTCCTCCCACTATCCTCCGCCCCGCGTTTGACACAGGGCGGGGGAGGAGGGGCGGGGAGAGGGGGGGAGGGGGGGATCAAGACAACTGGTCTATATGCATTTGAATTCGCTCATTTGGGCTGAATGGCAGGATAGACTCGGAGGCGGAATTATTACAAGTGGCTAGTATGCTTCTGGGCGTGGCGAGGACTGTCTTCGGCGCCCGAATGTTAATAGGCGTAGATGTACGAGTCGAGATAATGGGGCTTTCGGTGGTGTTCCTCCCTTATCTCCTTACCCCTTACCCCCTTAACCCCCTCCCCTTCGCTACTTCCGGTCGCTCCTCCTACCTCTCTGCTTACACACTCTCTCTCTCTCTGTCTTTCTGTGTCTTGCTCTGTCTTTCTTTCTCTCTCTCTCTATCTATCTTCTCTCTCTCTCTCTCTCTCTTTCTGTTATCTCTTCACCCACCTCATTTCCTTCCCCCCCCCCCCCGATAGATACTAGATATCCCCCCCCCCCTTGACCTTCACACATCACTCCCCCCTCCCCCCATACCCCCCTCTCATAAGGGCGCCGTTTAAGCCGTTCCTGTGGGCGTGAGGGCACATGGGCGTGTGGGTATGCGGGCGTGAGGGCGCGATGGCGCGCGGGCGTGTAGGTATGCGGGCGTGAGGGCGTGCGGGCGTCTGAGTATGCGGTCGTGAGGGCGTGAGGGCGCGCGGGCGTGTGGGTATGCGGGCGTGCGGGCGTGTGGGTATGCGGGCGTGCGGGCGTGTGGGTATGCGGGCGTGTGGGTAGGCGTGAGGGCGTGGATAGCCGGGCGCACGAGTACGCGAAATACAGAAGCCACCAAAACTGGCAAATGAGATAAATGTCGATGAGGAAAATGTCATGCGGCAATGTGCAGCGTGAATTGACTGTAGAGTCTGACGGATCAAGGCATTCGCTTTCGGGTCGTTTGGCTGAGAGGGTTGCGAGCGGCTATTCCGTGTGTGTGCGTGCGTGCGTGCGTGCGTGTGTGTGTGTGTGTATGTGTGTGTGTGTGTGTGAGTCTTTGTATGTGTGTTTTGTGTGTGTGTGTGTGTGTGTGTGTGTGTGTGTGTGTGTGTGTGTGTGTGTGTGTGTGTGTGTGTGTGTGTGTGTGTGTGTGTGAGAGAGAGAGAGAGAGAGAGAGAGAGAGAGTCTTTGTTTGTATGTGTTTTGTGTTTGTGCTTGTGCATGTTTTTCATAGCAGCCACTCTTATAACTTGAAAGAAACTGAAATAAAAATCAGAAAAGAAATATGTATTAATCCATATATCTTTTTTTTTTTCTTGTTGAATATACTTGACAAGATTAGTTCATATATTATTTCCATCTCTCCTTTTTATAAACATTATGTGTGTGTGTGTGTGTGTGTGTGTGTGTGTGTTGTGTGTGTTGTGTGTGTGTGTGTGTCTGTCGCGTGCTGTATTGTTATCTTGTGCACGTGTTTTGTGTTTATATAGATATTCTTAGTTTATGTTATAGATGTATCTTACATGATAGATATTTACTCATATGTAATAAACTCTAAAGTTTAGTGGTGGATATTTCGTATAGTGGTTGTGTTTTCCTTGCGTCAGTTGCGATGGAATATGTGTACTCTGATGCAGTTACTCTCTTGTGGGCGAGAAATAGTTTCAAGGATGAAAGTGTATGTAGAAATAGTAAACAGGTGTTCGAGTGGCGTAGTCATACGTATAAGCATGAGTGCACTGTAGGAATGAGATGAGAAATGAAAAAGAGTCAGAGGCAGACGATTAGAAGAGGAGAAGAAGAGAGAGGAGAGAGAGGGAGAGGAGAGGAGAAGAGAAGGGGAGAAGAGAGAGAGTGGAGGAGGAGAGAGAAAGAGAGAGAGAGAGAGAGGAAGAGAGAGAGAGAGAGAGAGAGAGAGAGAGAGAGAGAGAGAGAGAGAGAGAGAGAGAGAGAGAGAGAGAGAGA
>NC_051391.1:51724671-51727171 GCF_015228065.2 Penaeus monodon
GTTCTCTTCATATTTCCTCACATAATCTCCTTCAAATTGATTTCCATTTTTCTCCTTGTTAAAAAATAAATATATATTTTCATTCTCTTATTAAAAACCCAGCGTCAAAGCCAAAAATAATTCCCTCCTCAAAAATACTGTCACCAATACTACAACAGACATATTTTGATTAAGGAAATAACATACTTTCATATCAGTATAATTCCATATCGGAATCTACAGTATTACAATAATAGACCTCATATACCAAACTTCCTTTTTATCCTCTTATGCTAACACGTGCTACGTTATAGCTGCTTTAATTCATTCTACAAAAGTAATGTCGTTTGTCGTGTTTCAGGAGTCCAAAAACACAGACTAAAACATTGGCAGGCATGTTTTGCGCCTCGCACAGCCAAACATTGTGCTTCCGGGCTCCAGGCCAGAAAGCTAAAGGTCCAATTTATACAACTACACACTTCATACATACATATGTGTCTGTGTGTGTATAGGTGTATATACATATATGTGTGTGTGTGTGTGTTTGTGTGTGTGTGTGTTTGTGTGTGTGTGTTTGTGTGTGTGTGTGTGTGTGTGTGTGTGTGTGTGTGTGTGTGTGTGTGTGTGTGTGTGTGTGTGTGTGTGTGTGTGTGTGTGTGTGTGGAAGATGGGATAATGCAATGCGCACTGATAGGGAAGGTTGTTATTTATCGATATCAATGCGGCATTGCATTATTCCATCTGCTAAATCCTTTTATCCACCGAGTGCCCACTTCTTTATCATTACTCTAGTATGAGTAGATGGGCAATGTCTATGGAGCTAGTAAGGTTCAAGTTGTACACTCCTTTTAGTGGGTCATGTACTGGTTTAGTACTGGCCCTCCGGTCATACATGGAGTTACCTAGGTTGGAGTCCTGGTCAAGGAGAGTTGTTATATATATATATATATATATATATATAATATATATATATATATATATATATATATATATATATATATATATATATATACATATATATTATATACTATATAATATATATTATATATATATATATATACATACATACATATATATACATATACATATATACACATACATACATACATACACACACACACACACACATATGTGTATGTGTATGTGTGTATGCATACATGTATATAGATGGATATATAAATAGACAGACAGACAAATAACTATAGAGATATAGATATATTTATATTTCATTTTACTGACTTCATCTTATAATTAACACGTCTTCTTTCGACTTCTTTATCTTTGATTGTCATTCTCCTTTTATGGATTTCATGGATGGATCGCTTCCTGCTGTGCTCCACTTCTTCTTCTTCTTCTTCTTCTTCTTCTTCTTCTTCTCTTCTCTCTCTCTCTCTCTCTCTCTCTCTCTCTCTCTCTCTCTCTCTCTCATTCTTTCATCTCTCTCTTTCTCTCTCCCTCGTGCATGTGTGTATGTATGCGTGTATGTAAGTATTTATAATATTCACGCGGATGAGCGATAACAACATTCCATTAATCAAATGAGGCAAGTAACGTAACCATAAAAAATAATGTTAATATATTAATATGAAGAATGTGAATATAGTGCAACAATAAATCTTACAGAGACTGCGATTAAAGATAACAACCACGATTATGATAGAGCATTGCGTGTAATATATTATGCGTGAAGTTTGTTGTTTTGTGTGCGTGGATAATGGCTGGAAAAAAAGAAGAAAACGGAGCTATTTTTCTCTTCGAGTGAAGGAGGACGCGACAGAATAATGGTATTGGTTTATGTTGATGAGAAGGCAAATTATCGTATATTAAAGTTGACATGGAGAGAACTTTGGAGAGAGGGAGACAGAGAGAAAAAAATATATTTATTATTTCACAACCTGCAGATAAGCCCGTTACCCTTTCGCCGAATCGTAAAGTCGAGAAAATGAGACAACAAGCTGTTTAAGGAGAATCTCCCTTCAAAAGAAAATGTAGACGATTCGAGCAGGCCGTTCCCATCAAGCCGGGCCACCAAGTCAGATGTTATCCCGACGAAATACTGCCTCAAGTCAGACAACTTTGTCGATAAATCTGGCCCTCCCTTGCACCCTTTGCTACAGATTTTTGCCGCCAATTTCTTAAGCGAAGGAGCAAGAGGCGGGTAAACGGGGCCGGCCAGAGAGTCCAAGAGCCTGTCGAATCTGACGAGGAAGTCCAGTCACTCCTTCTACTGTCCGCTTCCGTCGTTCCTGACGATGGGTGTCCAATTCTATACTTTTTTTTCCTCCCTCGGTTCTTCCGGCTCAAAAAAAAGAAGAAGGAATAGGGACACTTGACGGAACAAGCCGCATGAGACGCCCCGGCCGTTATCTGGCAAACCAAACATAAACTTAATTCCAGGCCTAAGATAGACCAGATAAGGGGAACGGGCGCTGCTCCCTACTCCGTGGCCTCGGTCGTTCTCGGGATCAGCGCGTGCTCTCTCATGAATAAATACTAGATTCCGAATGGAGCTAATATTTCC
>NC_051391.1:51734671-51739671 GCF_015228065.2 Penaeus monodon
TTAATTGATCAATCAATAAATATCGAGTATGTAAGTAGGTATGTATTTGTGTACGGAGGGGTATCTGTGTCTAAATGTGTGTGTGTGTGTGTGAGTGTGTGTGTGTGTGTGTGTGTGTGTGTGTGTGTGTGTGTATGTGTTTGTGTGTGTGTGTGTGTGTGTTTGTGTGTGTGTGTGTGTGTGTGTTTGTGTGTATGTGTGAGCAGGGGCTTAAAATGTATATATATATATATATATATATATATATATATATATATATATATATATATATATATGTATATATATTTCTAGCTATGCTTCGTATTTTCTTTCTTAATCACTTCATTTGTCATCTCGTGTGCTTCATCCATCAATATTCGTATTTATTGTGTGTTTTCGTGTTCGCGCCTCACAAGTCTTAAGCTATTTTCCAAGATAACGTTATATCTAATTTAACTTTTTTTCCCGGGAATATGACATAAAGCTCTATTCTGTGTTGTTTACGAAGTAGAAATTCCACGAAGAGAAATAAAAGGTATTCCTCTCTACCCTTTTCCTCCTCCTCCCTCTACCTATCGCCTCCCTTCTTCCTTTATCTTTCTCTCTCCTCTCTGCCTCTCCCTTTCTCGCTCTTTTACTCTCAAATCTTCTTTTAAACCTTCTTTCCTTCCTTCCTCTTCCCCCTCCCCTTCACCCCCTTATCCTCTTCCCTCCCTCTCTTATCCCCCTTTTTATCCCTCTCCCTCTCTCTTCCTCCTTTTCTCTTACCCATCTTTCTTCTTTAACTCCCCTCGTTTCCCCTTCCCCATCTTCCTTCAAACCACCTTCCTCTTCCTTTCTCTCTTTTCCCCTTTTCTTCCTCCCTACTTTCCCCTTCCCTCCTCAACTTCTTCCTTATCTCCCTCTTCTTCATACTTCATAAATCTTTCTACTACATCTCATCGTGTACTTCTCGGTAAATATTAGAAATCGTGTAAATGAAAATTATGATTTTGTTATAATGATAGTAATGCTAATAATAATACAGTGAGTGTACTATACTAAGAAGAAAAATATATAATAATGAAAAGTAAATAATAATAATAATAATAATATAAAATAATAATAATAATAATAATAATAATAATGATAATATAATGATAAATAATAATAATAATAATAATAATAAAAAATAATAACAATAATAATGATAATAATATATGATGATAATAATAATAATAATAATAATAATAATAATAATAATAATAACAATAATAATAATGATAATGATAATATCAATAGTAATAATAATAATGATAATGGTAATGATAATCATTATACCACTACTAATAATAACGATAACGATAACAATAGTAAAAATAACAATTGTACTGTTAATGATAAAACGATAATGATGACATTATTGATAATAATGATAATAATGAGAACAATATTGGCATCAATAATAATGAAAATAAAAATTTCCTTTTCCTTTACAAAAGCGATATGTGTGCAATTTATATCCTTGTTGTTGATAAAGAAGTTACACAATGAATTATTAACGCTAGTTATTGTATATTTAAAGTTCTTTTCAAACGCAATAAACTTTCGATAAATGTTTGTGTAAAATTCATGAAAAATAATGAGGATGGAAGGTAGGGTGAAGAAAGAGCTAAGCACGGTAATAATAATGATAATGATATTAATGACAGCTATAATGAAGATAATGATAATGATGACAATAATGGTAATTATAATGATAATATTAATAATAATAATGATAATGATAATGATAATGATAATGATAGTGATAATAGTAATAATGATAATGATAATGATAAAAAATTTAACAACATAACAACAACAGCAACAAGAACAACAAAACAACAATAGTGATAATAAAGATAAAAACATAATAACACACACACACACACTCACACACACACACACACACACACACACACAACACACACACACACACACACACACACACACACACACACACACACACACACACACACACACACACACACACACACACACACACGCACGCACGCACACACACATACACACACACACACAAGCATATATATAATTATAGACAGATATATAATTAGATAGATAGATGATAGATAGATAGATAGATAGATAGATAGATAGATAGATAGATAGATAGATAGATAGATAGACAGACAGACAGATAAATACAGAAAGATAGATATATAGTTATACAAATACAGAGAATGGATATTAATGACAAATGCTCAGATTCCCCGATAAATGGATGACCGGTGTAAAAACACTTTGACCGTGTGAATTCAACAGCAGAAAATCCTATTATACAAAGAACAGGTTTAGTGGAAGATGAGGCATCGACACCGAAATCTTCCTGGATTCCACCTTGTGAAAGCTGATGATGGAATCCAGAAACACGCAGGGAGAGTCGGATAAAGGCGAGAAACCTCGTTGACAATAAATTATTGCGTGAATCCTCGTTTTTACCCCCAAAAGCCTCGTTAGCGAAATGGCTAAGGCTAACTGTCCGGTTTACGAATTGGACATTTATTCTGGTCCAGTTCATGAAATGGGAAACACCGTCCCTCGCTAGATAACTGAGGTCATCCAGATCCAGGGAATGAGATGGGCTAAAGGCAATATATATTCAACCCCGTTTAAACACGATAAGCGTAAGGCAAGGTATATCACTGGGAGGGAGCTTTAACTGTTGTAGAATGAATGGCAGCTTCTTTATTTTCAGAGATTTTGAGCAGCGGGAGGAAATATTCAAACACTTGGAGATGTATACTTATGTTTGCGAGAGTCGTATTGTGTTTTTTGCAATAATGATATTATCCATTACTAATAGTGTTACTAATGTGTCGATATCAAAGAAAGATACAATACTTAATGGAATTTGCGAAATCCATGTTACAGATGAATTGTAATATTGAGAAAACATATATAAAAGAGAAACATTAGTCGCTCATGCAAATCCATTTCCATTCCGTATCAACAAAGTAAAAGGAAAACACGCACTTATCGAAAGGTTATCATTAATAACAAAAATAATCACTGATAGTCAGCCACCATATCAACACAAACAGAATCAAAAAGAAATACATAACCTCTAACCTTACAACATACGCCTTATAAACTTACAACCAATTACAACAGGAATTACATAGAACCAATAACCTTTGCACGCAGGAGAGGTACCCGTAGGTCCCTGTATTCCTATTGTATGAGAAACAATGAATGGAGAGTGAGAAAGAGGTGTAACCACAATATGTATTTATAGGGTGCCTGCTACCTGTGTGTCTGTTCATTATTATTGTTATTTTTGCCCTTGTTGCTGTTCTTGTTATTATATTTAGATAATAATGCTCTAATGTGTATATCTATCTATCTATCTATCTATATATATATATATATATATATATATATATATATATATATATATATATATATATGTGTGTGTGTGTGTGTGTGTGTGTGTGTGTGTGTGTGTTGTGTGTGTGTGTGTGTGTGTGTGTGTGTGTGTGTGTGTGTGTGTGTGTGTGTGTGCATGTATGTACATACTGATATAAATGTAGTTATCTATCTATTTATTTGTATGTATATATATATATATATATATATATATATATATATATATATATATATATTATGTTTGTGTGTGTGTGTAATAATAATAACAACAATAAAAATAATAATGATAATAATAATAATGATAATAATAATAATAATAATGATAATAATAATAATAGTAATAATAATAATAATAATAATAATAATGATGATGATAATAATAATAATAATAATAATAATAATAATAATAATAATAATAATAATAATAATAATAAAACGAAAAGAAACAAACTCACAAACATTTAACGAATACCAAAACACAAACCACCAATTAAACAGGTAAATAACATCCTACAAGTAAAACAGATGTTTCTTCTTCACCCATTTCCCTACCGGTATTTTCCAGAATTTTTCAAAAACCAGGTGACAAAGGCAACCCAACGCGTTATTGACCAATATCGGTTTTTCCTTTCCCTTCGTGAAATACTGGAGGCGGCGCGGTACACTATTATGACTCCCCAGCACCCAGAACCCTGTACAGATTCAGTGGAAACGTTCGACTGACATTGTTTCATTGAGTCTTGGTAAAGCTCTGTGTCCTTTTAGTAGTGCATTCGGTAAGGGATATTGTGGGGGTTATATTGGCTTAGAACTTCGGTGGGGATGAATGTAGTTATTTTTGATCTTGGTTATGTAAATATGGTTATGTGTGTGAGGCAATGACTACGGTCTTTGTTAAAACTCGATTGATGTGCTTTAGCCACGGGATATAATATGCAAGATTTATAAATCAAAAAGGAAAAATTGCAAGTATAGCAATAAATATAAACTATAATCGATGAGTTATTACTCATATATTATCATCACCATCATCATTATCATCATTACTATCAACATGAAATAGCATCACTATTGTTAATTGTATATATATATATATATATATATATATATATATATATATATATATATATATATATATATCATCTTATTGGTAATCCGAATGATCCAAAAAAATGGTGTTGTTTGAAAAAGGCTTAATTTAAACGGAAGAACAATAATAAAAAAATATGGAAATCTACACAGCGTTTAGTTGAATCATATATATATATGTTAACAGGACTAAGTTCAGAAAAAGGACACAATCTTAATGATAAATACTGAAAAAAAATAAAAATTCGTAGACTTTAGTATATTAACATACAGAAAAAAGAAGCACGTTTTTATACCTATGAATACGTACTCCTAATATGCTATAAAAGTAACATAATGGATAATGTAACTGAATATGTTAAAGTCTAGTACGCTAAGAAGAAGCATTATATCATAATTTTCAGCAAAGGAACTCCAAGTGTTTACAACCACCTTGCTACTGCCTCGTGCAACATGTCCAGAAATATTTGTACTGAACTGCCATTTCCACTAAAACCAATAGAAGAATGTCCTCTTTCACACAC
>NC_051391.1:51752171-51757171 GCF_015228065.2 Penaeus monodon
TCATTTATTTAATTTATGATTAATGATGTTTGTCATTCTTGGTTGTGAATATACTCCCGTCATCGGCATGATATTAATTCAGTTCGTGCTAATTTGAACATGTAGGCGCTTGTGTATAATGTTTTGACTTGGATACGATAAATTTACAAGTGTGTTGAGCATTATTTCAGAGTGAAGGTATTAAATCAATAAGATATATGAATTAAGATGCAATTGTTGAAGGTACAGAGATACTTAAACAAAAATCGATATTTTCTTTTAACTAAGCCATAATCGACAGTTATTTCACCTTTCTTAATGATTGCACGTTTGGTTTTTCATTAAAATGTAGGAATAACCTTTAAAGCAGAATTTTTTTTCATCAGTTTATTTTATATTTCGGAAGAGTATCATGATATGTATTTTTTTTTTTTAGACACTTTTAACTCCTTCATCCTACGGTCTGCAATAATGATGGAAAGATTCTCTGCTATTTGTTCTTGACATTGAGACATTGCAAAGATTCCTGCAGGGAGGATTATTGCAATGATAATGTTTGATGTTGATAGTGTGGGGATCTGAACTATCTTTTCAAATACCCAGAGCGTGTCACGAAAATACTTTAGGTCCTTAAACGAAGTATATTCATGGGAAAGACTAGGTGACAAGATACATAACAGAGCCTCGAGCCTTGTGTATGTATCCGTGAGGAAGTCGGTGGAGAAACTTCTCTGAAGAACGAGTCTCTAAAAGGCCAGTTGAAATAAATGATAAGACATAACATTGGCTCTAAGTCAAAAATGTATCATCATTTGATAACATACATATTTCTTACAATAATAAGTGCACTTATACGGATATATTTATAAATATCTGTATCCTGGGCTTGAAGGTTCGGCGGCTAGCTGTTTCATATAGTTACAGGGGATACGTACGATCACAGATAGTTTTTATTTGTATGTTAATTATGATATTGATAAGGATGACGAAGGATATGCTTATGCTGATAATTATGATAATAATAATGATAATGATAAAGATAACAATAATAATGATAATAATAATAATGATAATAATAATAATGATAATAATAATAATAACAGTAATGATAATAACAACAAAAATGAAGATGATAATAATGATAATTATAATATTTATAATAATAATAATAATAATAATAATAATAATAATAATAATAATAATGATAATAAGGAGAATAATAATAACGATAACAATAATAATAAAAATGATAAGAAGGGTAACAATCATAATAATTTTCATCTTTTTTGATAATGATAATAATGATGATCATAATAATAATAATAATAATAATAATAATAATAACAATAATAATAATAATGAAATATAATAATAATAATGATAATAATAATAATAATAATAAATAAAATGATAAATAATGATAATAATAATACAATAATGATAATATATAATACTAATATTTTGATAATGGTAATTATGAATTAAATACATACTACTGCTACTACTATAATAACAATATCCATAATAATAGTCATAATAATGAAAAGAAGGAAGAGGAAAGATAATAATAATAGCAATATATTACTGTTAACAATGATAAGAATTATGAGAACAATAATAGTATTGATAATGATAATAAAAATATTAGTAATAATAATAGTAATAATGATAATAAAAAAAATAAATAATAATAGTAATAATGATAATTAAAAAAAAGATAATAATAATAATAATGATAACAATAATAATATTAGTAGTAGTAGTAATAACAATAAATAAGTAAAGATAAATATTGGTAATAAATACGTCAACCAGCTGAATTTGCACTACATGAATAAAAATTGGTATTCGTGGTAATGAAAACACGAAAGCTCTAACACAGAATAATAACAAAAAAGAAAAACTCAAAATCTAACAGTTTTCATTACAATACAAAATCAGTATCGTTAACACATTAACACAGGTCTCGGGCGCTTCGGATAGAAACTCGATTGATTGATTGATTAAAATTATCTGCCGCGTCAACAGCTAAGGTCATTTGGCGGCGAATGCATTGTTGGATTGCAATAGAAAGAAGACGTATAGTTGTATGCAAAAGTCTTTGGTCAAATACCCGTTTCGAATTCCATCTTTGACACTTGTTGTTTAAGCTGAGAGGTTTTCGAAGCTTTTGTCCGTGACTGTACAATAGGCCAGCTGTGAAACAACGATACTGGTCTTGTCTATTACAAGTTGAACGCTTGGTACGCCTGATAACTGGCTTGTATATACGAGTTTGTTCGTAAAAATATGATTAAATGTTAAAATGATCAGAGAAAGAGGGAGAGAGAGAGAGAGAGAGAGAGAGAGAGAGAGAGAGAGAGAGAGAGAGAGAGAGAGAGAGAGAGAGAGAGAGAGAGAGAGAGAGAGAGAGAGAGAGAGAGAGAGAGAGAGAGAGAGAGAGAGAGAGAGAGAGAAGAGGAAGTAAAGAGAGAGAGAGAGAGAGAGAGAGAGAGAGAGAGAGAGAGAGGGGCGAAGTAATGTTTCTACAGTTATGATATACACAGAATGACTGAAAGATGAAATGACTGGTAATGCTTGGTTGATTAGATAAGTGAGTGAGTTATTTAATAACTGACATTTTGAATTATATATATATATATATATATATATATATATATATGTATATATATATATATATATATATATATATATATATATATATATATATATATATATATATATATATTATATATGTAATATATATATATAATATCTATCTATATATATATATATATATATATATATATATATATACATATATATGTTTCTATTTTTCTATCTATTTATATACTATATATATAATATGTGTGTGTGTGTGTGTTTTATAAATACATAAATAAATAAATAAACAAATATATATACATATATTAATATAATATATATGATGATATATGTGATATATATATATATATATATATATATATATATATATAATCTATCTGTCTATCTACACACACACACACACTGTTTTGTTGCTCAGTTTTAACAGCTGGACTTAAAGGAAACACTATTACTATCCAGATTCATTATTCAAACACACACAAGATATTAAAAATAAATGATAAAAATAAATATATATAAAATAGGAAAAAAAATGTAAATCAGCAAAATAATTCATGTGATAAAAATCAAATGTTTTAATCGTTCCTTATTTTATTGCACTTTGTGACCAGAAATCGCTTGTAATGCTCACACTTTTCCATACTATCTCTTACGTAATGTCAGGGTGTTTTGTAGCTGCGTCCTCGCTTTTCCTCACTTGTCCTCCTCATCTCCTCGCTCATCTCTCCTCACACCTATGGTCTTTGACTCGTTCTTCTCGCCTCACGCCTCACACCTCACGAGTGAGCTTTCATACATACGTACGTACGCGTCACAGCACTTTTCCACTCCCCACCGGAAACCCTGTTAATTGTTAGAATACCCTTATTTTATCTTCGTTCTCTACTTTCGTTTTGTTCACTTAACGTGTGTGTTCCTTGGCGAGTATATGTAAAAGACGCCTCGTGGTCTTACCCCTAGGATAGGTGTGTCTCTTCTCAGCAGCCGTCTGAGTGTGAATGATAGTTCACACTGGGGGATTAGCCTTGACATTCGATGATAGTTTAATTTTCAACTATTTTCACTTTTTTTTTTTCTTTTTTTTTTACTTCACATAGTTCCATTTATTAGTTTGGTCACATTTTCCATTTATTTTCTATATGTTTCGTTTATTTTCTATTTCTGTGTTTCTTTTTCTTTTTTCTGTACCACATCATACACATCAGTCATTATTATTAGGCCACTTATTTAATCATAATTAATTACAATATTTTCTGGGGGGGTGGGGCGGGGAATATATATTTTGTAAAGGAAAAGAAAAAAATATGCACAAGACATTCTCTATTCATTCACTCATGCATCGTTTCATTTCCTTCGAATGTACACTTCCTTGCTTACGTAACTGATTCATGGGGCTTCATTCACACTTCGACTCACGTAGGCCAATGGTTTCCAACTACCGTTTGTCCTTATTTCCGACACTGTCATTTCTCTTTCACTCTTTACACTTTCATATATAAATATATTATATATATATATATATATATATATATATATATATATATATATATATGTGTGTGTGTGTGTGTGTGTGTGTGTGTGTGTGTGTGTGTGTGTGTGTGTGTGTGTGTGTGTGTGTGTGTGTGTGTGTGTGTGTGTGTGTGTGTGCGTGCGCATGCGTGTGTGTGCGTTCCGATACTTTCGATGTATTTTTTTTCTTTACTGTTGCCTTGTGGTTAACATTAAAAACAAAATATGACAGTGGCTTTCAAACTATTTAGTATGGTAGCACACTAAGAAACATCTAATATTTTTGCGGCACACTTATATACATATCTATCTATATAATCATATGATTAGACTTGTCAATTCCTGTCAAAATATATTCACATTTCATCATTGACGTAAAGTGTATATCAATTTGGATTATAGCACAAAAACCTTAAACATTTCAAGGCCAACATATGCAACCAAGCAATTATACACCCGAATAATAACGATAATGATCATATAGTAATGAATGAAGCTGATAAACATGTTTTATTTATCTCTTTATCAGCTTCTCCACAGCATTCCTAATTTTTCAGCCATTCATTACATCTTATCAAACGTAATTGTCTGCAAGACAAGATAAGGCATTTCCACCCCCAAAAAATACGAAAGCGAGTGAGCATTCATAAGCAAATTATCATGATATGTCACAAAGTCAACGGTGGAGTTATTATTTAATATCCTTGGAATTAGTGTAAATGTTAATGTAGCAGAAAATATTTCTCATTTTCATTTTGGTAAGAGCCAATTATCCTCGAGGGTGAAGACATTTGTTTCATAATTTCGTGTGTTTTCCTATGATATGACTGTATGTTTATATGAATATCTATCTATCTATCCATATGTGAGTGCCTGTGTATTTAAGTATATGTATATGTATGCACACA
>NC_051391.1:51787171-51789671 GCF_015228065.2 Penaeus monodon
TGGAAGATTGGTGAAGTAAGAAATGCACTAACTAAGCAGCCATTAGCTTTTGTACAGTTTGAGTATTTGTTTCATGTGTGATAGAGTTTTCTGGGGTCTTTTGTTTATTTCCAACGTGTCTCATATACAACAAACTCTTTGTAAATGCTTTCGAATGAGATAATATAGGAAGTCTTTCTAAAGCAAGGTATATTTGCTTTGCATAGCATGACAGATTTGAGTAGAATCTTATAAATGATTGTAAAAACTGACAAATAAGGAGTTTGTTCCATGGCAAAAGTTATTTTATTGGGCATACGTTGCTTAATAATCACTTATACCTCTATCAATACAGAACTGACAATTTCCATTTATTTTTTAAATAAGACCTTTTTCCCTTTGATCGCAGAGTCCTTGGTTTTGAAAATAACTGAATATTAGAGTTAAGTATGAAATGAGATGCCTTTGAAACAAATTGTAGGCTCCTAACTGATAAATCCGAGAGAACAAAGCTGCAATGGCTACTTACATGCTAGGAAGTCAGATTGTTAGTATTCCCTTAAATGTATGACTTTTGACCTCACTTGACCTCATTATAAGCACAATTCGTATATAAACACCGTATATAATGGTTTAAGACAAATATCTTAATAGCTCATTCACTTACCTGTAACCAATGCGTCCAGACTTAAGTGAATCTGTTTCCCTTACCTCAAAATCCCAAACATTTGGAGTCACACCCAAATTCAACACTCAAGGAAGGGTATTGACTCCCTATTTTTTAGTGGTAACATGAAACAAATGAAATGTAGATCAAATACTACAACTTACATACACTTTCATTAAATTTAGGGGGGGAGGGGTGCAAGCTGAGCTTACTCAGCCCACGGACTAACACACACACACACACAAATATATATATGTGTGTGTGTGCGTGTGCGTGTGTGTGTGTGTGTGTGTGTGTGTGTGTGTGTGTGTGTGTGTGTGTGTGTGTGTGTGTGTGTGTGTGTGTGTGTGTGTGTGTACACACATCTGTCAATCTGCCGCACGATTCGCAACAGGGAACCAAAAATCCTTTTTCGTGTAAGAATATATCCTCTGTATCAGGATCACGTAGTAGGAAAGTGGCACAGTACGAAGACTCATTAATGCTATCAAATGTAAATGGCAACCAATAGTTTAATATATTCAAGATCCCCTTTATTCCTGAAGGCAACTTATAAATAATCACAAGCTTTCCATTAGCCAGTTTCAGGAAATAGCAGACGCTTGTGTACGTTTTAAAGTGATGAGAGTTATAATCTCTATTTCTCTATCTTTCCTTTTCACTGCTGAGAGAGAATGATAGGGGGAGAGAGAATAGCAAAGAAAGACAGATAGAGACAGAGAGAGAAAGATAGAAAGAGAGCGAATAACGGAGAAAAAGAGAGCACGTAAATGGCAGAGAGAAAGAGAGAGATTGTGTGTGAATGACAGAGAGAGAGAGAGAGAGAGAGAGAGAGAGAGAGAGAGAGAGAGAGAGAGAGAGAGAGAGAGAGAGAGAGAATTTTTTTAAAGAACTATTTGATGTAATTGGCACGCTAAAATTAGAATAACTTCTTGTTATGGAATCTTTATACTAAATGGTAATTTTACTAAAATGTAATATTTTCACTAAATGGTAGGCCTAATATTCTTACTAAATGGTAGGCCTAATATTCTTACTAAATGGTAGGCCTAATATTCTTACTAAATGGTAGGCCTAATATTCTTACTAAATGGTAGGCCTAATATTCTTACTAAATGGTGAAATTTTGAATAAATGGTAACATTTTTTGCATTAAAAATTAATATTTTTAATAAATTGTAATATATTTACTAAATCGTGTTATCTTTATTAAACGGTAATACTTTTACTTAATGCTAATATTCTTTTTTACAAAATGGCGATATTTTTATTAAATGATAATATTTTTACTAAATGATGATATTTTTGAGACAAAATGCAGTGAGTTATGAACTTGTGGATGGATTCCCAATAGTAAATACCTTGGTATCACGTTACATTCTGATAGTCATTCATTCTTTTCACGGAAATTCTCATATAATTACGTACCCAGGCGGAAACGGACCCATTAGAAGTGATATATTTACAATAACATTACACCACCTGGTAAAAAAAGAAGAAAAAAAAATCCGCTGCGGTTGCGTGTCTGGCAGTCATTCCTTCTTTTCGCGGTAATTACCAATTGTGTATTTAGGCGATAGGTTATCTCAGGCCCTTTATAAGTGACGTACACACTATAATTTTACATCACTTATCAAGAAATTAGACCAGACCTATAACTACCCCCTACATTCTTGTCAGAGACGGGAATGGAACTCCCCATGAAAATTTAGGGTACTATAAACAAGCTTAAATACTTTTTTCCACATTACCAAATTGTCCCTCCCTCCACTCCAGTCCGTTTACAACGTACCTTCCTGCCACTACGACTATACACACTTGTCTTCTTTGAGTTGTATTCATCCCCCGTAACAG
>NC_051391.1:51812171-51814671 GCF_015228065.2 Penaeus monodon
TGAACGTGATGATTTTTCCAAGCACTATAAAACGAAGAAAAGGCACCTTTAATGATTTACCTTATACTACTAAAAAAAAAGACATACATGATATTTATAGTTTTAATAAAATCGGAATGTACTTGAAGTGCAAATGATCTCAGAAATAAAACATAGTTTACACTTTGTATTTAAACATCTATGTATCTGCCTACCTGTTTATCTATATCTATATAGATATCTCTATCAGTGTAACTCTATCTATCTATCTATCTATCACAACTCTCTCTCTCTCTCTCTCTCTTTCTCTTTCTCTTTCTCTCTCTCTCTCTCTCCTCTCCTCTCTCTCTCTCTCTCTCTCTCTCTCTCTCTCTCTCTCCCTCCCCCCCCCCTCTCTCTCTCTCTCTCTCTCTTATTCTCTCTCTCAATCTCTCTCTCTCTCTTTCTCTCTCTCTCTCTCTCTCTCTCTCTTATTCTCTCTCTCTCTTATTCTCTCTCTCTCTCTTATTCTCCCTCTCAATTTGTCTCTCCCAATTAAAAGTAAAATCATTACTTTCCTTTCTCGAACGTAGCTTCTATTGAGTTCGTTACTTTGCTCTCCTTCAGTATCTCTTTAATTCTGTTTTTATGTCTCCGTCCTCCCCCCCCCCCCTTTCTGTTTCTCTGGCACACAATTTTTTTTTTCGTTCTGCCTGTCTGTCTGTCTGTCTGACTGTCTGGCTCACTGTCTCTCTCTCTCTCTCTCTCTCTCTCTGTCTCTGTCTCTGTCTCTCTCTGTCTCTGTCTCTCTCTCTCTCTCTCTCTCTCTCTCTCTCTCTCTCTCTCTGTCTTTCTCTCTCTCTCTCTCTCTCTCTCTCTTTCTCTCTCTCTCTCTCTCTCTCTCTCTCTCACATGAGATTTCCGTTAAAACCCAACTTTTACTTAATCTTTTAATTTTGTTTGCACGTATATTCACATTTTAATTATTTTTTCTTTTATATCTTTTTAAAACAAATTCTCCCTCTTTTCCACACTTTTTACTTCCCTCCTGACAATCCTCTTATTTTTTCCTTCCTCCCTCCTTCTTATTTATCCTTTCCTCTCCCTCCTTCCCATTTATCCTTCCTTTCCTCTCCCTCCTCCAATTTATCCTTCCTCTCCTCCTTCTGTCTTCCTCGCCCTTATGCATATTCATACGCCATTTTCCCGTTCGCATCTCACATCCAAACTAATCAGTTATTTTTGCGTCTTAAGGAATGTTGAGACGCTCCGGCCTGCAGCTGCCTCCTAGGAGTTAATCCCCCGTGTCATATTGTCTACCGTTTATTATCGTCCTGTGCTCTCCATTCCCCGTGTTTTCATAGGCTATGGTCCACTGGTTTTATTTATTTTTTCTATATTTCTCTTTCTTTCTTTTTTCTCTCTCTTTTTTTTTGGGGGGGGAGGGGGTGATTGGACTTTCTTGTACAAATTTCGGGAACGAATGGAAGGGAAAGAGAGAGTTTAGATGAACGAAATGGAAGAATTGGAATAATAAGGATTGTCTCTGGATGTTTATTGATATACATATCCACACAAATAAACATCCACACACACAAACACACACACATACACACAAACACACACACATATCCATACACACAAACACACACACATATCCATACACACAAACACACACACACGTACATGCACATACCTACAAACAAACAGACACATAAACACATACAAACACATACACAACACACACCACACAAAACAAACGCAACCACAGACACACACACACATAAAACCACACAAATATGAGGCCAAGAGAAATAAGAGCAACAAATCTTTCTTTCCTTTGCCAAAGAAAACAAAAGTATAATACCTGAAAGGTGAATTCCCAGAGAGAAGATCAAATAATGACTCTTGTGCGCCGAAGACAAATTTGATATCTCTTTATCTTTGGCGAATTTCAACTATTTTCAGATCTTATGTTTGTGTGTGTATGTATGTGTGTATGTACATAAATATGTATATATGTATATGTATGTATGTATATACATATATATATGAGACAGTGGAGAGATCTATAAAACATACACGAGAGACAGACAGACAGACAAGAAGAAAGAAAGACAGACAGACAAACAGACAGAAAGACAGACAGGCAGACAGAAAGAAGATAAACAAAGTAAACAGAAATGAAAATAAACCCATTACAATATATATATATATATATATAAATCCCAAAAAAAGAAGAATATGAACAAGAAAACTACGAAACGAGACAACAACAACAACAACGAAAAAGCAACACATATTACGAATAAAGAAAAGAAAGATTATGGCATTCATGGGTGAAAAAAAAAATCTTGCGTGACTTCACTGCCAAGGAAATTCCAGCAGACAAACCCTGGAAAGGTAGTAACAGTGCCTCCAGGCCCTCCCGGTCACAGGCAAAATGACACAGGGAAAAACGGGGAGGAGGGGGAAGGGGAGTATATAGATTTTAGTCTTTTTTTTTTTACCTCTTTCTCGCTCTTTTTTCATCTTGTTTCGT
>NC_051391.1:51847171-51849671 GCF_015228065.2 Penaeus monodon
GGGAGGGAAGGAAGGAGGGAGGGAGAAAGGAAGGGAAGGAAGGAGGGAGGGAAGGAGAAAGGGAGGGAAGGAAGGAGGGAGGAGAGAGGGAGGGGAGGGGGGTGAGGAAAGGGGAAGGAGAGGAGAGAGAAGGGAGAAGGAGGGAGAGAGGAAGAGAGGGAGGGGAGGGGGGTTAGAGGGAGGGAGGGAGGATGGGAGGGAGGCAAAAAGGAAGGAAGGGGAGGGAGGGAGGGAGGAGAAAAGGGAGAGAAGGGGAGGGAGGGAGGAGAAAGCGGGAGAAGAAGGGGAGGAGGGAGGGAAGGACGGAGGGAAGAGGGAGGGAAGGAGAAGGAAGGACCAAACAAGAAGGGGTAGGAGGGAGGGCGAGCGTGTGAGTGTGATGTACTATGAGAGTCGTTTGTAGAAGATGGGGTTTGTGGCGAGGAGTGAGAGGAATGGAGGGGAGGGGCGAGAGGAAGGTAACAAAGGGGGAAGGAAGGATGGGGAGAGGAAACTAAAGAAAGAGGAGGAGGAGGAGGAGAGGAAGCTGACGAAAAAGGAAGACAAGGAAAGGGAAGAGAAAAAGAAGACACACACACACACTCACATATATACATATGTGTGTGTGTGTGTGTGTGTGTGTTTGTGTGTGTGTGTGTGTGTGTGTGCGTGTCGTGTGTGTGTGTGTGTGTGTGTGTGTGTGTGTGTGTGTGTGTGTGTGTGTGTGTGTGTGTATGTGCTGACAGAGCATGTAGTGACTCATGATAAAATAATAATAAGGATTTGTATATCACCTTAGAGTTATATTATATTGTTTTTGTCCTGCTGTGATAAAGGTAAATAAAGTCATATCTTTCAAATCCAATATAGCAATATCAAATACACTAATGTAATTTACATCCGGGTCGTAGTATGCCACGACAGATGTAAAAAAGAAACTTCCGGCAGAGTTACATAAGGAAAAAAAAAAAAAAAATGTTTCATCATTCATATAGGTTTGATATCCAAATCGTTCCATACATTCTTTTCCCTTTCCGACACATTGACACTACGCACCCAATCAATCACGAACACAAAAACAGGAGAAATCGAACTAACATAAACTTTTTTCTAATACGTTCTTCAACCTTAAGGACTTTGGAACACAGCGACTCACATCCTCAGAAACGTTCACACCACGACAAATCATACTTGGAAGGGAAGATGGGGGGAGAAGAAAGAAAGAGAGAGAAGCAGTTTGTTACAATACGTGCTTCCCAAACCTAGGAAACTACAGGGGGTGGTCACATTTGCTCAGGAGACGTCCCGGGCTATGATGTCGTTGTGATTAGTGGGTGAGTCAGACGGGGGGGGGATGCAAGGGAGAGGCGTTGTGTAACAGTTAGTGATCTCAAGGAAGTCTACAGGGGGTGAGTCAGGTGATTCAGGGGAAGTCAGGTGATGTCAGGTGGAGAGTCGGGTTGTCAGGAGAGGCTGGGATGTCAGGAGATGGTGAGCAGAGATTTAGGTGAGAATCTAGAGAGGCAGGGAATGTCAGGTTATATCAGGAGAGGTTAGGTGTATCAGGGAGGTCAGATGATATCAGAGAATTATGTTAGGAGAGTGGAGATGTAGGGTCAGAGAGTCAGGTCATGCAGGAGAAGTAGTAATGTCAGGAGAGTGAGGTGCTTAGGGAGTAGTGGAATCAGAAAGGTTAGGTAAATGTCAGGAGCTATCAAGAGAGATTAGGTGCAAGCCAGAGAAGAATCAGTGAAATGGGATGTTTAGAAAGAGTTGCGTAGAGGTTAAGTGAAGTGGGCTAAAGAAAGAGTCAGCGATCAGAGGCATGGGAAGTAAAAGATTGGTCAGTTAAAAAGTGGGAAGGTAGTTCTGAGAGTCAGGTGATGTCAGGCAGTCAAGTGAAGTACAAGAGTCAGTCAAGTAAGTAGTCTTAAAATGAGCAGATGTAGAGTCAGTCAGAAGGTCAAGTGAAGTCAAGAGATCAAAAGCTTAGAGGTAAAGTAAAGTCAGATGTAAAGTGAAGTCAGGAGATGTCAGAAGTCAGATCCAGAAGTCAGGTGAAATCAATTAAGTACAAAGAGACATCCTAATCAATATGATAATTAGGTTTCTAGTAAAGACTTGAAGAAAATCCTCAAAAAAAGATGGGTGGTGGATCATCTAAATAATTATTTTCATTGTCATTATTATTAAAAATATCCTCCTTATCACTATCTTTATCACTACCATCATCATTATCGTTATTATCATTATTATTGTCTTTATCATTAACATCCTCATCCTCCTCATCATCGTCATTACCATCATCCTCACCATCATCATTATTATTATTATTACTACTACCATCATGAATAATATTATCATTATAAAATAATAATAGTAGTAGTAGTCTTGCCATTATAGGCAATGAAAGGAAACAGCATTGCCTTTGTAAATCAATTCGATTCTATATTCACACGAATATCAAACAGATTTAAACAGAAATTTAAAATCATCGCAGATTGGTCTTTCAATTTGTAAA
>NC_051391.1:51857171-51859671 GCF_015228065.2 Penaeus monodon
TGTATATATATATGTGTGCTTTGTATATATAAAATATATATATATATATAATATATATATATATATATATAATATATATACATATATATATATATATATGTATATATATATATATATATATATATTTTATATATATATATATATATATATATATATATATAACTGTCGTGGTGGTTCAGTGGATAGGGCACTCCGACTCTCCGTGCTCCCGGGTTCCATCCCCTCCCCCACATGGAAGTTGCAAAAAATACCTCCTATCTGACTATTGACCTTGAGAAATCAAACGTAGGTGTCGCAGGGGTAGTCGCCGCCGTTGCAAAGTGGTTGCACGTCGAATCGCGGTTCATTAGGAAGGGCACCCAATCAGGTAAGGGTGGCACTGCCAAATGATTTCTCAATAATAAATTGAGAGAATGCTAGATCCTGCAGTGGAATGAATGGCTGTTGAACAAACAGTGCGTACAGTCAGTTTTCAACAGACATATACCTATAAATATATATATGTATATTTTTAGAATATATTATATATATTATATATATATATCTATATATTATATATATATATATAATAATACATGTTTTCATATATATATATATATATATATATATATATATATATCTATATATATACATATATATACCTATATCTGCATATATAAATATACATCTTATACATTGTATATACGATACACACACAACACACAAAACACACACACACCAAACACACACACAAAATATATATAAAATATATATATATATATATATATATTAGTATATATATATATTGTTGTGTGTGTGTGTGTGTGGTTGTGTGTGGTGTGTGTGTGTGTGTGTGTGGTGTGTGTGTGGGTGGTGGGTGTGTGTGGGTGTGGTGAGAGTGTACACACACACGCATTTTCTATCTATAAATATATATGTATATATATACATATATATATACATATATATATATTATATATATATATATATATATATATTATTATATATGTATATGTATCTGGTGGTGTGTTTCTCTGTGTGTTGTGTGTGGGTGTGTGCGTGTGTGTAGGGGTTAGTGTGGGGTGTGTGTGTGTGGTGTGGTGTGTGTTGTGTGTGTGTGTGTGTGTTGTGTGGGGTTGGGTGCTAAATGTGTATGTGTGTATAAATGTGTGTGTGTTTGTGTGTGTGCATAAGTGTGGTGTGTGGTGTGTGTGTGTGTGTGCATATGTTTTGCATAGTGTGTGTGTGTGTGTGTGTGGGTGTGTGTTGTGTGTGTTGTGTGTGTGTGTTTTGGTGAAATAAAGTGTGGTATGTATGTGTGTGTGTGACTGCGTGCGTGTGTTCATATATGACCTTAATTCTGTCAAATGAAACTTCCTGCCTCCGTGTCTGGCGCACATTCGCCAGTTGTCTAGACAGCCTTTATTTCAAGTGTATTTTTGCCATGGACTTAGTTACTAGTTGTTAATAGGAATTTTTAAGATACATAATTTGATATTTCTTAGTCTGGTTTATTTAGCAGAAGAAGAGAGGAGATATATTGTATTTATTACCGAGAATAAATTATTGTGTAACTATGCTCTCTCGCTCGCTCTCTCTCTCTCTCTCTCTCTCTCTCTCTCTCTCTCTCTCTCTCTCTCTCTCTCTCCTTCTTTCTTTTTATCACATCAAACACACACTTACATACAAATACATATACACCCATTCATGAATATACTCACACACACACACACACACACACACACACACACACACACACACACACCACACACACACACACACACATATATATAAACATACAATATACACACACATATATAATATATATACACGCATATATACACACATATATACATATATATACATATATATACACATATACATATACATAGATATAGTATAGGAGAGAGAGGGGGGGGGAAGGACGGGAAATGAAACAGACTGATGGAGATGCTACAGAGGACAAGAGGAAAATGGTAAAAAATAAATAAAGAAAGAAAGAAAGAATAACGAAGAGAGGAACCCAAGATACCCTTATATTATTTTCATCATAGGTCTACACAACCACGCGTAAACTGAGCATCTGCTGCGGTAAGAAACGGCCACCAAACCTCATTACGGTAATTAGTGTTAAGGGGACCATTGTGTGTGTGGGCATCCCTGTAATTGGTACTTTAAACATCACGACGTCCCAGGTATGTAAACAAATGTAGACATATTTCGCACTTTTTTAGCGTTTTAGCGAAATGAAATCGATTTTCTCGAATATGCTCAAAATGAGGAATTTCATGTAATCTTACAAATTGAGAGCTAGCTATCGTCAAAGATTGTTAGATTGGCTAAGTGTGTATTTGTCCATGCTATATATTCTATTCAGGAATGACTATTTATTGTGGAATTATGGAATTGTTCCAAGATACCATAATTCTAGACTTTTTGTCGTGATTTAACTCTAAGAAAATTACCTACCAAACGCAGAGGACTAAGTAATGATACAGCATTGAGATTTGATTTTAAAAAA
>NC_051391.1:51892171-51894671 GCF_015228065.2 Penaeus monodon
ACAGTCGTGAGGTGGGCAATAAGTTAGGTCGTTTAGAGATCGTTCAGTGGGCTGTTGACTCCGGTGTTGCCAGTCCACGGGTATTTCTCGGGGCACTGTTGGCACGTTCGCATGTAACGCACGCCTCCCTTGTGCCAGACGTTGCAGACCTTGGTGCTGGTGCAACGCTTACGATCCTGGAAGCGAAGGAGGAACGGGGTTTAGAAGGACGTACATTGAGGCAAATGAAGGACGTAAATAGAGGCAAACAAAGGATGTGCATTGAGGTAAAAGAAGGACGTACGTTGAGGCAAAAGAAGGACGTACGTTGAGGCAAATGAAGGACGTGCATTGAGGCAAATGAAGGACGTAAATTTAGGCAAAAGAAAGACTTCAAATGAGGCAAAAAAGGGAGATGGAAATAGTTTTGTTATACGATTATTCAAGATAATGGCATCGCCAAGGATTGTAGATTCGAAGGACATAACTTTAGACAAAAAGAAGGGAGTGGAAAGCAAGACTGGAGGAGGATTTTTAATAAGATAAAAAAGGTAAGATAAAATAAAAAGAAAATCAAGCAAGCAAAGACAGAGAATTAATTTTTGATGGAGGAATAAAAGAAAGACCGCCGTACCAGATTTTTTTTTTTTTTTTTTAAGTAAAAGCAATTTATATTTTCCAAAACTTCCTCACCGGAATGAATACCATCTCCCAAACAATCTGAATAAGAACTATAAAGAAGAATAACAATAACAATAAAAAAAACAAGAAAACACACAAAAACACAAAAAAAATAACTTCAAACGAATCTTCCACAAAAATACTTATAACAAACTTACTGGATAATTGCAGCCAAACGGAGGGAAGTTCTTGACTGTGCTAAGGGGCTGAGGGTCGCGCATCCACTGAAGGAGCTGCCAGTTAGTGACGAGCCAAACATCGTCCATGGCGGTGATGGTGTCCAGGAAGGCGATGAAACCTTCCTTGTGGTGAGGTGTGGTGAACCAAGCGGCGTGGTAGAACAGACCGAATGGCGCCCTGCAATAGAGGTGTGGTTGTGATTTTTTTTTCTTTCTTTTTTTTGGGGAGGTGTGGGGGGTGATAATGTGGTGATAAGGATGATGATGATGAGGTGGAAGGGGGAGGGGGGAGGGGAGAGGGAAGAGAGTAAAGATGAGGGTGGTGAGGGGGAGGGAGAGGAGGAGAATGATTAATGGTGAAGGTGATGATGATGATGATGATGATGATGATGATGATGATGATGATGATGATGATGAGGAGGAGGAGGAGGAGGAGGAGGAGGAGGGATGGAGTTGGTCACGGTAAAAATGAAGGTAATGGTAATGATAGCAATGATGAGTCAAAATACGTAACCGATATTTATCACCGCCATTATCAAACCTATTTATCACCACCTGCAATACGTTCAAGCACATACGAACAATACTAATCCCGAGACTCACCTGTTGCTGGTGTAATGTCTCTCGAAGTTCTTGATAAGCATCTTGTAGACTCCCTCAGCGTCGGGGGGCGTGGTGCAGGCGTCACCCATGGAGCAACGGCCGCCAGTCAGATCCTGCCACATCACCATGGGCACCTGCCATACTCCTGTAGGCGAGGAAGAAGGTTTTAGAAAAAGAGGGATAGGGAGTGGGGGGTGTGCGGATGGTGGAAAGGGAGGGGATAGGGAGGGGAGGGGTGAGGAATGGGAGGGGAGGGATGGGGAATGGGAAAGGAGGAAGCGAATGGAGGGGAATGGAGAGGGGGAGGGGAAGGGAAAGAGCGAGGAGAAACGGATGGGGTTGGGAGGAGAGAGAGAGGTGTAGCGGGAGAAAGAGGGAAAGGAAGAGGGAGAGAGCGAATGAGAGTGGGGAAGGGAAAAAGGTTTTGGGGGGGGGGAGATGGAGGGAGAGGAAGTAGGGGAAGAGAAAGGGAGAGAGTGAAAAGAGGACAAATGCAAGGGGGGAGGGGGGGGAAGGGTAAAAAAAAAAAAAAAAAAAGTGGGTGAGGTGAGAGGCAAAGGAAAGGAAGAGAAAGGCAAAGAGGATTAGAGGGAGAAAGGATGGTAGTAGGGGTTTAGGAAAGTGGGGGGGGGGGGAAACAATCGTAATTCTAGTCACGCTGACAGATTGCCTGGTTTTGGCTGACGGTTATGAAACAGTAATGTGTGGGGTTCTGTGATTTATTTCAGAGATGGGCATGTGTGTGGATATAAATGGATACGCTGGTGATCAGTGGTAATCATGCTTTGTTGTGTGCATATGTCTGTACGAATAAACTGAGAAACATATGAACACACACACACACACACACACACACACACACACACGCACACACACACACACACACACACACACACAAACACAACACAACACAACACAATACAACGCAACACAGCACAACACACACACACACACACACACACACACACACACACACACACACACACACACACAACCCAACACGCACTCCACACTCCCAGAAAACACACACATACAGT
This sequence comes from Penaeus monodon, assembly GCF_015228065.2. Lineage (NCBI taxonomy): Eukaryota > Metazoa > Arthropoda > Malacostraca > Decapoda > Penaeidae > Penaeus > Penaeus monodon. The sequence goes on from NC_051391.1 coordinate 51,894,651, forward strand.
TCACCAAAACATTTCCCTTAC
>NC_051391.1:51899671-51914671 GCF_015228065.2 Penaeus monodon
TACGTTTCTAACACAACTGCTATCACATGCAAAATATGCACTAAAAGCAATATGCTATAAGTAACATTATTAAATCTCACCAATAGAAGCTAGCTTTTCGTCACATGTCTTGCTTAACAAAAATTAACAAAAAACATACCAACAAAATATATATATTGATTAAAAGCATATAGGTATATATGAAAATAAACATTATAAATATTTTCCAAAAAATATCATACAAAAACGATTTTTTTGTCACTTATGTCTGAAGATTTGATTAGTAAGCAAGCACAGAGCGACGCTGTAAGTGTACCCATGCACTTCTACAGTACTACTGAGAATGTATATACAAGTCAGGCCTATTATTTACACTGTGTAGGGTATGAACTGGCATTCCAAAACTTATATTGTTTATAGTGTATCATGCATTATTTTCATTCTGGGTATTTAAACCAGGGTATGGAATATTGTTTTAATCGGTTTTGCGTGTATTTTCCTATATGTTTTAGTCGTCTGTATCTGTGATTCAACGCATTTTTAAGTACTGAAACTTGAAATCAAACTGGACAGAACATTGGTGTTCACTAATGAGAATTGTACATATATAAATACGCGAATGATAACCGTGTATCCGGGATTATGAACAATTCTGATATATCTCTTTATCAGTCTACATTGCCGCGAGGTATAACGAAGTGTATACTGTTTTTCTTCTTTGTTATTTCATCTGATTATTAATGAAAAAGGAACACCACTATAGTCGGTATAAATACGCTTTTTCTGTCATCTGTCAATCAGTTAGTGTAATGTAAGGATCGGATTTCACAATGTTCATGTTATTTTTTTCGGTAAAATGTTATCGTTTTTTTTCCAGAAACAGGTGTACACATGCATGTGTAGAAAGAGATAAATATTTCCGAACATTATGCATACCAGTACCCCCTCTGTTAATTGAATATAGAACAGGAGACAATTACCTTACACAACATTCTGAAACATGCTACTAGGACGTGTATTTCATGCTCATACTAAAGGATAAAAGCATCGCGACTTGTAGTACTTAGTTATTTATACTTCTTTCTAGTTGTGCGTTAAATGGGCATCCATGTGTGCTCTTTCTATGTGCCATGAGGGGGGGAAAAAGCCATGAGGATGCCCCTCTGCGCCTAAATTCATTGAGGAGGACATGGAAGGTGCGAGAGTAAAGAAGACAAGCGGAACTAAGGGGGGAAAAAGTGGCCACGGCGCGATTAAATAATGATGATTGAAAAAAAAAATTAAAATGCGGTACTGGCTCTCTTCGCTAATAGAATTTACCTCCTAGGGGGATATTTCCAGATATCGACGGAGGACGTGGCACCTGAGGGAGCGATTTCTGACACGGGCTTCAATGTTGGACGCCTACTCCTGCAACCAAACGCCAGGGGAACTCAACAACAACACACAAAAAAAAAAAAAAAAAAAAAAAAAAAAAAAAAATCGTCGGAGATTGAAGTACTGTTTTTCTTTCCTTCTTTATTCTTGAGGTTGGGGTGGAGAGGGGGGTAAGGGGGGGTGTTTAAGAAGAGGGAGGAAAACCCAAAGGGAGACAAGCGTTTTATAGTTTATACAGCAATAGAAAGAGAGGGAGAAGGGTAGGGTTTTAAAAAATAATATGATAAAATGATTTTTATATAGAACATCGGGAGGCTCTGATTAATCACTGGTTTTATTATTAGTCACAGAGTAAGAGAACCTTTTGAGAAAAAGGAGAGTAAAAAATAAAGTAAAATTCTTGTAAACACCATGATAAAGATCAGAAATCACTGGACATTACATTGCCATTACAAACAGGAAAAATAATGTTCCTGGTAAGTTCAACGAATGGAAAAAAAGTTTTTTTTGTTCCAAAGTGAAATTAAACTCCATGCAGTGGTTAGTGTTGTCACCTGGATAGCCGGGTGACTAACCCAGAATGATAGTTTGAAGTTGTATGTAAAAGTAATTTCTTCAGACATTTAAACAAACAAATGTTACATCGATTTGCGTGACAAACAAACATGCTGTACTGATATGCATTTTGGCGAATTTCTGTTTATTCATCTTCAATTGGAATTCTCACAATTACCCGTACATATCTTATATAAAAATCTAATTTAGAAAGAGAAAAAAACTAACCGACGATATGCTGAAAAACAATAAAAAAAAACTTGTAAAATGAAATGAAATCATAGCAAGGTTTTGTAAGGTTTCTGTGATGAAGCCAACTCACCTCTTTGGTACCGAGGTGTCTACAGTCACAGGCCCACTGGATGACGAAGAGGAGGAGGAGGAGGACGAGGAACCGCGGCTGGGCGATGAAGAGGAAGAGGAAGAGGAAGTGCTTGGGCGTCTTGACCTGCTAGGACAAGGAAGGGGGTCAGTTCTCGTATTGTAGAATGCAGGTTCGAAATGACCTTAGTTTTTTTTTTAAGGGTTTTACATATAGAATTCTTGATCTTTTTTTTCAAATGCTTTCTAAATCCATGGTGTAGATTGCTGATTTTATTTATTTATTTATTTTTTTTATATATAACCGCATTGTTTTAGCTTAACATTCCATTCATAACTGTTTTGATTTGCTTACAATGGTACCTGAACCCACTGCCATATTCTTGTAAATAGTTTGACGTAAACAATGATAACAATACTAAAAAAAAACAGTAGTGGTTAAAGTGATATACAAGTTTGTTTAGTCAGAGATATTATTTCAACCCCATATTTTTTTTTCTTGGTTGTTTTTCTCTTTTTTTTTTACCACCACCATGAAAGCACTTCATTTAACTGAAAAGAAATGTATTTATGCTAATGCATGCGGTCTGACAATAATATCAGATTCATGTCTTTATGATAATTTGCCTCCCCGCTCTGCACTATGCATTGATAATGACATCTATCTGATATGCGTGTACAAATTCAAACAGTCAAGACTCACTCTTTCTCTCTCTCTCTCTCTCTCTCTTCTCTCTCTCTCTCTCTCTCTCTCTCTCTCTCTCTCTCTCTCTCTCTCTCTCTCTCTCTCAATCTCAATCTCAATCTCAATCTCTCTCTCTCTCTCTCTCTCTCTCTCTCTCTCTCTCTCTCTATATATATATATATATATATATATATATATATATATATATATATATATATATGTATATATATATATATATATATTATATATATGTATATTATACATATACATATATATCATAAAATATATATATATATATATATAATGTATATATATATAATATATACACACACATACACACACACACACACACACACACACACACACACACACACACACACACACACACACACATACACACACACACACACACACATAAATACATACACACACACACACACACACACACACTGTACATGTGGAAATGGATGTGACATAATTTCTATCAAACAGAAAAATAGAAAGCTGATCAATTATACATGTACAAACTGCATTCTTAACAGTAAATTGCAAGACATGATTTGCATGCATTGTCACATTATATGCTGTCTAATGTTACTGGATCTGCTAAACCACTCTGAAAGCCAACGCAATGTCGTCTTTTCTTCCCTTGTCACTTATTAACAAGGGAAATCGATGTGCGATCTGCTCTCGGGAAAATGTCAAGTCAGCGTCAAATGTAGCAGAGGAAAATGTTTGAAGGTTGTCGGCGAGTTGACACCGGTGCTTAGTGTCCTCGGCTGTATTCACAACAACAACCCTGTATTAAAGCTGCATAAGGGTGTTTGACCAAAGGGTCTTGGAGTATGTAGGATCGAAGCGTCCAAAAGTTCCCAGATCGAAGCTCCAGATGCGAGAACGTGTATACTATTCAAGGATTTTTTTCCATCAGATTTCCTTCCTTGTTTTGTAACTGTACACACGGGTTGTAGCATCAACATAGGCGAAAGGAGAATGGGAAATCTTCACAATCGTTCATTATCCATGGGTTAGATAATGACTCATGCCCATCGATAGGGTCGGCATGATCATTGAAATGTGGAATATTATGGAAGCGCTGGACTGCTGGACATGGAATATTTGCTTTGGAATTGTTGTCTTTATATGAAAATATTTAGACAGAGCGACAGAAAGAGAAGAATGTGGGAAATTTAGCAAACTGCATGGGATGTAAATTGCGAAAGGAGAAAACAGTCGGACCACTTGTCAAGGTTTAAATGTCTCTGTGTGAAGCTTTAAACTGTCTTAATTATCATGAGCACATGCTTCTTCAGGCCATGCATTATGTGATGACAAAACGCCATGCTGTGGGGGTAGCATGGGATGTGTTATCCCAGTTCATTTAGACAGAGACCTTTTATACAACATACCTCTGGGTACTCTTGGGGGAACTAGAGGAACTGGTACCGGAAGAGGTAGAAGAAGACTGAGAAGAGCGTTGGGAGGAGGAGGAAGAGGAGGAGGAGGAGGAGGAGGAAGTAGAAGTAGAGGGAGAGCCTCGAGACGATGACTCGGAGGCACGGAGAGTACTGGAAGCTGAGGATGACTGGGAGGAGGAGGAAGAGGAGCGGGAGAGGGTGGAGGTGAGAGGAGCTCTCGCCCTCAAGGACTGGGAGGACATCTGCTCATTGGTGGGCGCGCGGGAAATAGCCTGGGGTTTCTTGGCCGGGACCGCAGCATGGACTCGGGACGGGTGAGCTCGGATCTCGCTCCCGGAGGAGGACTGGGATTGGGATTGGGACTGGGGTTGGGATCTGGACCGGGATTGGGTTCGGGAAACGGTCTCTTCGGCACGGGGGGATTGGGGTTGCCTAAAGGACTGTTGGCGGGAGGAGTCAGAGCGGCCAGACTTTGAGACAGTAGGTGGGTCGGGGGATTCGACGCCCGAGAAGGAAAAGGAGGAGCCAGGGCGTGCAGAATCTAAGTCAAAGTCGGAAAATTCGAAGAGCTGGGTTAGACCGTCCCTGTAACAACAACACACCGTCAGCATTCTCACTGACACGTTTTTTATCGCGTTGCTGATGCATTACTGGGTTACAGTTAGAAGACTTAATATTTATGACATTTGCAAAGAGCTAGAAATATACATATTACAAACACATAAACGTGCATGCTTCATGACTGAATTATTATCATATTTACATGCTACATACGTGCTCTCAAGTGATATTTCAGCTGACACACAAACAGGGTAAATGGGGTGTATATATATACATACATATAACATAACAAAATGAAATTTGGAAAATTCATGCTACTCTTCGTTGCCACCAATAGGGATTATAAGTGTCATGCACAAATGATTAGGAACACAATTTAGAAGCTCAGTATTAAAACATTCCAGCATGCATTTAATTGCATACATCCAAGTGTGAGATAATTTGAAGGGCTGTGATAATAGGCCCCTTTGTAAATAATGTGCCTTTACACTGTACGGACCCAGGTGGAGAGTCGCATCACTAGAAATGACTTTCCATTAAGACTCGTGGCCAAATGATGTAAACCATCAAGGTGAAAAGAGGAACAGTACTTCATCTTCCCAGAAAGTCAGGTGATGCTCGACCCACACCCTAGAGCCCATGGTACTGAAGGGCGAACAGAACCTGGAGGAGGAGGAGGAGGAGGGAAGGGGCTGGCTCCTGGAGGACGACGCGGTGAGCCTGGAAGGAGAGCTCGACGCCCGGAGGGAGGAAGAAGGGGTGGGGGAGTTACTAGAGGGGAGAGAAGATCCACTTCTTGCAGTTCCTCCTCGTGAGAAAGACTTGGATCTAGAGGCAGCCACGCGACTTCTAAAAGGTTGACATCATGCTGTGAGTCGTTTTAACCCTATCTAAGGTATCTGTGATTGACTGGAAAACCTTTTTGGTGGGAATGGCTACTGAACTTGGATATGTGTATATAAATACGTACGTACATATAATGAGAGACTTACAGAAGCTTTACAAACACTGCAAAACACACCATGGATTCCCAATCAATCACCTTTATGAATCTATATTTACAAATAATGAGTAACAGGTTTTCAAAAAGGATCTACTTATAGTACACGGAGAAAACATGCGATTCGTGCGTTGATATTCACTGTGCTCAGACAAGACAATTCATGAGAGAATATCAAAAGGATGATCATAACACCGCCACAAAATGAACATTCAAAGGACTATATAGCTATCAGACTATTCTAATGAACTAAGAAGTTTATATACACATTTATACATATTTACGGTGTATACATACATACATATATGCATAAATACATACATACATACATGCATATATATATATATATATATATATATATATATATATATATATATATATATATATATATATATACATATGAATGCATGTATACACATCAGTGTGAAAGTATATACAAACACAGAATAAATGAAGAACCAGTATAGTGTAAGAGTAGGAGAGCAGTGCAGTAGTGGATGTAAGAGTCTATTCCCCGAGAGTAGCCGTGTGTAAAGCAGGGGGGAGAGGGAGAGGCACAACGCAAGCGATTTTCTAAAACCAGAGGCACAGGGAACAGAGACACAATGGCCGTGGTTGTCGTAGTTCCTTGTGCTCGAAAAATGACTTTCGCATTACACTTTTTTATTTTATTTAATAAGCGAAACACGGAAGCTTTTATTGAAGAGAGACGTAACCAAATCACCTTTTATACAGAAGAGGTTTATCTTTATTTATATTCAAGATACGATATATCTCGAAACCCCAATGGCATTCTAAGGCATACCTAAAAGCAGGAAGAATAACGATAAAGTGATAAATAAAGGAAATGAAAGAAAAAAAATAAAAAAGCAAGCCGTCTGGATAAGATTTAGTAACTATGACAATTATGGCTTAATCTGGATTAATCATGCGCTGGTTATTTGATTAATTAACTTTTAACTGCCGATTTTATGCTAAATAAACTTCAAAACAAACTCCATTTTCAACTGGAGGCTTTAGTCTGACCATGCAGCTAAAAGAGTTAAATAAAAGGCCTCTACAAAGCCGATAAACAGTAATCGTTTCTCTCGGTAACCAGCGCATACCTTTCAGGAATAGGCCTCAATTTAGGACCGGCGGTGGGAGCGGGGGTGGTGGAGGTGGTGGTTGTAGTAGTGGTAGTGCGAGGACGGGGTTTGGTTGTGGTTGTGGTTGTGGTGGTACTTGTGGTGGTGGTTGTGGTTGAACGTGGCGGAGGTCGGGTCTCAAATTCAACCGCACTTGGGACCTCTCTACGACATTCAAGCAACCAAACTCGAGATCAGTTTTATGATTTTTTTTATCTATTTATTGCTATTATTATTCTATTTTTACCATTTATTTCCAATTTTGGGGTAAAAAAGAGAAAGACGAAATGCTAACATTTAGGAATATCAAAAACATGGAGGAAGAACGGTGATTTTAGTGAAGTGAAGTCCTTAGAACAATAAAAAAGAGGAAAAAAATATTTGCCGGTTTATAGGGAATAAATCCAAGATCACTCAAAAGTATAGGCCTATCCCACAAATGCAAATATTTGAAGACTCAGAAACTCAGTTTGCAAAAGAAAATGGAGCAAATTCAAGAGAAAAATTAACACAGAAAATCTCTGCCTTTATCTTACTATGACATTTTTTTTACCATATTTACAAAACATTGATGTTAAAAAGAAGAAACCACCGTATGAACACAGATGTTTACATATTTATAACGTTTAGATTATGTGTATACATATTTATATATTTGGGTATATTTTATATGATTTTTTATGTAATACCTTCAAAAAATCCTACCAAATGTTTGAGTTACGCCTAAAAAAGCACGAATATTAAAGAAAACGGTTTGTATTTTAGCCCTAACTAAAAGAAACTTTACTCTACCTGGTTGGAGCTGCAGTTACTGGGCGTCTGACTGGAGCAGGTGTAGCAGTTGGAGCATTGTCGTAGTAATCTACGTCTTAAAGAAAAATATAAAGATAATTAGCTGAAAAAATGTGAGAATGTTATATAATACGTTCCTATTTCCTTAGATTTTTTTTCATATAAGTGCATTTCATTTCATATATTCAAATACATACCGTAAAGGTCGTAATAGTAGAAGTAATCGGCATCAGTGAAGTTAAGATCGCCGTAGAAAGTTTCATCAACGGAAGGAGTGACAGTTGGCTGAGGAGCTGGACGAGGAGCAGGAGTAGGCTGGCGTGGACTGTAATGTTATTGAGAGCTGTTATTTCTGTTTTTCCTTTAGAAATATTCGATTCAGATGGTCACACACTCAAACACAAGCACAGACAGACACACACACACACACACACACACACACACACACACACACACACACACACACACACACACACACACACACACACACAAACACACAAACAAACATACATTCAAAACAAATAAACAAACATACATACTCGAACAAAAAAGATACAGATCTACAGATACACAGACGTACTGATATTTACACATTGCTAATATTTTAAGCTTGACTATCAATATAAACGTAAGTCTAATCGACAAAGAATACAGATTTTAAGATTTTATCCACTGAGATCAATAAATCTAAATTCTAATGTTCTACAGCACACGCAAAGCATCACTACTTCACTACATGTGCAGCATATCTTAACAACACCAATATATCTACCTTCACCGGTCATGCATTGGCACAACACTGCTCGAGTCTGCTTGAAATCATGCTTTGTAATGCAATTTTCTCCCATATATAATAATGCTGAAACGAGTTTGTTTGTTTCTTTAAATTCAGATTATTAAATCCAGATTTAGTGCTGCCTCTCACAGAGAACTCTAAGCAAGATGTGGTAACTGCTGGGAAAACTATTAGAATGGAGAATCTTAAAATCTATGCCATTTTTCCCCAAGATTTTTTTTAATTGGCATTTCTAGTCTGTAGTGGATGGAGATAAATAAAATTCTGTAATTTTTTCCCCTAAGATCTTTTTTTTTTATTGGCAGCTCTAAAGTCTGTAGTGGGTGCGCATGAGCAGTGCTGCGGGATACCTGGATGATTGCTGGTCGTCGTGGGTGGGGATGTGGTTGGGTGTGGGCGGGAACGAGTCAGAGGTCTGAGGAGAACTCGCGGGCAGTCGTGAGAGTTCAGGGTGACGGGCAGTGCCAGGGATCTGAGGGGGTTTGGCTAACGAGATCACGTTTTCGGGGGACTCGGCCGAGACCACTTTCCTGAAGGGGGGGAACGTCGACCTCTGTCTGGAGAAAGGGGTCTTCGGGGTGGTGACTTTTGGGGGGCGACGGGTAAGGTGGGCAGGGGAGGAGGTGGGGCGTCGGGTGGGACGGGTCGCGGGGGTGGTAGCAACAGTAGCGGGACTGGTTGGTCTGGTGAGGGACGTTGTAGGGCGTGGGGCTAGAGTGGTAGGGCGGGGATTCGGAGTTGTGCGGATAGGGATGGTGTGGCGAGGTGCTAGCGTTGTGGGGCGGGGTGCGGGCGTGGTGTGGCGAGGGGCGAAGGTTGTGGGGCGAGGGGCGAAGGTTGTGGGGCGCGGGGCGAAGGTTGTGGGACGCGGGGCTGGTGTGGTGGAGAAAGGGCTGTGGGAATCGGGGTCGAAAGGCTGAGGGGGGAACGCGGATCCTGGCAGTGGAGGAGGGAACTGAGGATGCCCGTCGAATGGCGGGCGTGGTAGGAATTGGCTGCTTTCTGGAGGAGGGGGAGGGAATACTGGCTGCCTCTCAGGTGGAAGAGGGACTTCTGGGTCGAGGGGATGCTGAGGACTCTGCCCAGGGACAACAAAGTGCGAGGGGATTTGGGAGGGACTGGGCGGGGCAACAGGCCTGGCTTCCTCCGGCACGAAGGGCTCAGCCACGGACTCGTGGTGGAGGAACGACCCGGGGTGGGGGCGAGGCAGGAAGGCGTCCGTTTGAGGAGGGGGTCGGAAGGGGTCGACCTGGGGCCGTGGTCGGAAAGCGTCGGCTTGGGGCCTGGGGCGGAATGGGTCAACCTGGGGCCTGGGGCGGAAGGGATCGACCTGAGGTCTTGGACGAAATTGGCCTTGGGGCCGCGGCCTGGCAGGGTCAGCCTGGGGCCTGGGCACAAGGATTTGTTGCTGGGCCGGAGGCTGCCTTCCCTGGCCATTGGCAAACGGCCTCGTGTCAAAGGTCTCTCCGAAGTGGCTGAAGTGTTGGAAGTTTCCAAAGGGGTTGGCAGGGGACTGCGGGGGGAACTGGCCTGGGGGGAAGCGACTGCTCTGGGGGAAGCGAGAAAACTGCTGCGTATGGAACGTGTTGGGGGGGAAGCCCTGGTTTAAGAAACTTCCCTGAGGGAGCGACTGCCTGCGAGTTATTCCCTGGTCACGAGATTCAAGGGGAAGGGATTGGCTATTCCTGGGGGACGCTGCTGCTGCTGCGTCAGGTGAGGACTCCTGCAGGCGGTGCTGAGGTGACTCCTCCCAAAACCTTGCTGTGGCGGCAGAGGGAAAGGGATGCTCTTGGAAGGGGAGTCGGTAGTCAAAGTCGGGTGTGGAGTCGAGAACAGTCAGGTCTCGCCGGAAAAGGTGGTTTTTGCGGGCGGAGACTTCGCGTCCCGGCCACGCTTCCTCCTCGAGATCGTTGGGCGACCTTCACATAAACACCGCGTCAGGCTCAGGAACACTCGCGCACGCCCTCGGCCCGAACGCCGTGCTTAGGCCTGTGATATGCATGGCGGCCGCTTCGAGCAGGCAACAATGAGTTGTCTTGACTAACACCGTGATATGAATCACATGTGAATAATATAAAAATGTTTATTGCAGACTGACATACTGCAATTAAACCCGGAGAGAGTCCACATTGTGGCAATATGTATTTTCTATTGTTTTTATCAACTTTCAAACAGCATCATGAGCAATATTTTTCATTTTTATTGAATCTTTAATAATTCCTAAAACCGTCACTTTATGATTATTAACTATTTTACTATGACTTGAATTGATTGCACATTTTAATTGATAATGATAACAGCAACAACAACAAAAAAATCTATTCTTACAGTGTATGTTTGTATACATGAATGTAAGCATGTATGTATATAAGAATGTGTGTATATATGTGCGTATGTATTCTATACTCTTACGTACGGTATGCGTGATGGATGGTTGGATGGATGGATGGATGGATGGATGGATGGATGGATGGATGGATGGATGGATGGATGGATGGATGGATGGATGGATGGATGGATGGATGGATGGTGTTGTATATCTCAAAGTGCACGATTGCATGATTGTATGCAACATATAGCATAGACTTCGAATGGATACTTTTCTACTTTACAAATAGAGGCTACTTTTATAATACAACATCTACTACAAACACTACTACCGCCGATTCGAAAATCAGTATTACTAAATCAACTACTTGAAGGTTAATGGTAAGACTGCTAATACTAAATATTACCTCTACTAAAAATAGTGATGATAAATAGGATATTGTACATAAATAGAATATAATGATGGTGACAAATGAAGACAATACAATGATCATGATATTGATAATAACAATATTTATAATGATAGTGATAATAATATAAATGATGATACTACTACTTCTACTACTAATGATGATGATGATAATAATAATAACAATAATAATAATGATAATAATGATCACAGCAATAGTATTAAAAATAGTGATATTAACAACAATAAAAAAATTATGTTGATAATGTTGATAATAATAATAAATATAATAATAACAACCTCACAAACAACGCTGTTAATGTTGGTATCATTATCAATTTAATCAAAGGATCTCTATCCGGGTTGTATGAGATCGGATCGTATAACTTTTTAATCACAGAGGATCAAATATATCTACAAAGCATTAAACACTATTGTTGCTTGCATTTCGGGCCGAGGGTTTGCTTGAGGTACCAGCATAAAATTGTTAGTATTTTTTATGGAAAAAAGTAGTGGCAAATGATATTATTACAGGTCAAATAAAAAGGAATCATTAGTAGTCTTGAAATATAAACGTCAACTAAAGCATTGTGATAAGGTAACGTTAATCTTGTCTTTCTTACATATATATGAAGTCTTAATGACAACAAGTTCGTGATACATCAGCTGTTGTCATGGTTACTGTGTGCAGTGTGCTTCATTGTGCACGCAAATCTATCAGTACAATGCTATAACAGCAGCCTTACTTTTACTGTGAGTGATGATGAGGAAGGATAGATAAATAGAGAAGAGAAAGGTAGATAAAGGGGAGAAAAAATAAATAAAAAGAAAATTAAAATTGAAGAGACGAGTTTTCTACAAGAAATAACAATCTACGAACGATAGATAGAGTTAAATCAACATATATCTATCTATCTATCTGTCTGTCTGTCTGTTTATTTATCTATCTATTTATCTATCCGCAAATTAATTTATGTACCTATCTATCTATCTATCTAGCTAGCTATCTAATCTATCTATCTATCTATCTATCTATCAATCACTCAATCTATCTATCTATCAATTTATCTATTTATCTATATATATCTACCTATCTATCTACCTACCTACCTACCTACCTACCTATCTGCCTCTCCATCTATCTAGCTATCTATCGAAGTTTCTCTTTCTCTCTGCGCATATATACCTTCACTTTCCAATCTGGGAATTGATCTCATGTCTTTATTTACATAACTCCGGTGCACGCAACGCACCTACTAATACATAAAGGGAAAGTATGCACTGGTAGAATCTCCCGTGTATCATTATTGTACAGAAATGTATTACAAGGTTCATGAATTGGAAATGACTTAGTTATTCGAGAGCATTCATTTCTTCGGTGGATTGGAAATGAAGATAAAATATTTATGATAAAGTGTTTGTATATTTATTTGACTGTTTGTTTTTAGTCGGCCTGAGGTACTTCGTAATAATATCTATTCAATTTTGATAATTCACATTCTATGCAGCAGAGATTAGAAAATTTATTTACCACTATGCACAATCTTCTATTTAAAAAATAATAGTGAAAAAAGAAGAAAAAAGAAAACTGATCTACAATTTATTCTAATACAACTACCCTCCCCCCAATATATATATATATATATATATATATATAATATATATATATATATGTATATATATACATATATATATATATATATATATATATATATATATATATATATATATATATATATATATATGAAGAAATAAATAAGTAAATACAACTACTACTACTAATGATAATGATGATGATGATAATAACTAGAGTAATAATAATAATAACGTCAATAATAATAATAATAATAATAATAATAATAATAATAATAATAATAATAATAATAATAATAATAATAATAATAATAATAATAATTATAACAATAATTAACAATTATCTAGAGGAAAAAAACAGAGAAAAGAAAAGTAAACAAGAATACAACAAAGGGTTTTGTAGAATCCAAGACAGTTTAGCCAAGCACGTAGCATGCCTTATACCTATGGCTACTTACGGGAACACAGGAGCAGTGTTGACAAGGCGCCGGTTGGATTCCTGGACCTGGCGAGGGAGAAGATGCTTGAGAAATCTTTCTTTTTGCCATTCTGAGAGATTTTCCCGTAAAAGATGCTTGAGAAAGCTTTCTTTTTGCTATTCTGATATGTTTCCCTTTGTTGGTCAATGGAGATACGGAATAATGATTATGATGATAATAATGATGATGATAATAAACATTGGGAAGGCAAAGATAAGGGCATGGATGACAAGAACAGTAATGATAGTAGTAGTAGTAATAATGATGATGATAATGATAATGATAATGATAATGATAATAATAATAATAATAATAATTACAGAAATGATAATAATAAAAAGTAAGAACTAATATATATATATATATATATATAATATATATATATATATATATAATAATATATATATATATATGTAACACAAGAATAATGAAAATAATAATAATAATAATAATAATAATAATAATAATAATAATAATAATAATAATAATAATAATAATAATAATAATAATAATAATAATAATAATAAAAACGGATAAGAAAAAAAAACAGTAAAAAAGACCCACGAACTTAGAAAAAAGAAAGAAAAAAACCTAAAACTTAAAACTTACTTCAAACCTGGAACTTACCGCCGCGTCTGTGAAGAGATTCTGAAATCGTTGAGAAGTGATAACCTGTTGCTTTGGCTCCTGCTGTTCCCGGAAGAAGCGAGCCTGGCGATTGGCCTTGTCGCTGTTGTCGAACTGGAGGAGGAGGAACGTGGGAATGAGGATAACGAACGGGGGGGGGGGGGGGATAGGACGCACGAGAATAATGCGGGAGGGGGGGGGGGGAAATAGGACGCACGAGGATAATGCGGGAAGGGAGGAGGGGAAATGAGGAGATTGGAATGAGTGAAGGAATTACAGGGAAATATTGTGTAGAAGTGGGGTAGTGATAATAATAATAATGATAATATTACTCATGATGGTAATTATAATAATAATGATAATAATAATGATAATAATAATAATAACAATAATAATAATAATAATAATATTAATAATAATAATAATAATAATAATAATAATTATTATTATTATTGTTATTATCATTATTATCATAATTATACTAATAACACAAGAATGGAAATCAAGTCTGGGAAATACTTATTTGTTATTCTCTTTTATTTATTTATTCAACAATCACTTAATCTGTTTATTTACCCACTTATCCACGTACTTCAGTTCCTTTTCCCAGTTGTAGAAAAAAACAAAACTATTTAAAGAAAACAATAAAAAAAAACAAAAAAATAAAGAAAACAATAAAAAAATAAAGAAAACAATAAAAATAAAAAATAAAGAAAACAAACAAAATAAAGAAAACAATTCAAAGAAAACAAACGACAAAAACAAACAGATAAACAAACAGTTAAATCAATAAAACTCACAGCATTAGAAGCTCGCAGACTCTGGGATGACCGGAGGCTGTTGTCGAGACGGTCATCGAAGCTGCTGAGAAATGAGGGATAATGGTGAGAGGAGGTAATTAGGAGGAAAATGAGGAGGTGAGGTGATAAAAAGGAAAAAGATAAAATCAGGTG
>NC_051391.1:51919671-51922171 GCF_015228065.2 Penaeus monodon
AAGATATTGTCGAGTTATCATGCCATAAGAAATGGTATACTTTGAACACATATAACATACATACTTGGTAAGCTAAAATAGATAAAGTGATGAATAAATAAGAGATATGATAAAAGGAACGCATATAACATCACACACCTCTCGAAAAGACAGACAGACAGACAGACAGACAGACAGACAGACAGACAGACAGACAGACAGACAGACAGGACAAACAGACAGACAGACAGACAGAAAGGAAAGACAAAGATTCAAAGAAATGCTGAAATTCCTACACTTACATACACCGCCGACTGCGTACTCGCTTCACCTCTGCTTTTCCCATGCATGTGTACTGGAGTTCCTGTAAGCTGGGAGTCTGCACGCGACGTCTTGTGTGCGGGTGGCCATTGTGTATGCAAAGAGTCGGGAATGTGTGCAAAAGTGAAGGTGTAGGATGCTAAGTTCGTGCGAGAGGTGTTACGTTACAATAGTCGCAGCTTCCTGGACGATGATCACTATCGCCGAATCGTCACGCCGTACGAAATTCAAGAAGAGGAAGAATAGAAAAAAAAAGGGAGAAAAGGGAAAATGGGAAACATACAGAAAATGAAAATAGAGAAAAATGAAAAGTGTAATAGAGAAAAGGAGAAAACTGAAAGAAAATAGAAGAAAAAAGGAAAAGAAAATAGAAAAAGAGAAATTGAAGGAATGAAAATAGAAATATATAAATAAAGTGAAAAGACATTGTGCTAACCATAGCCCAACGAGGTAGTCATTTCCGCATCAGACGATAAACCTCAAGCATTGACTTCAAGCGCTTTCGGTGAATGCTCGCGAATAACAGCCATTAATCATGCATTTCTTAATCGAGCTCTCTCATGGCGCATGGACCCCCCTCCCCCCTTCCCCCTCCCGGCGAGAATGTAATTGAAACGCTTGACGCATCTCGACGACCAAGGGGGGGGAGGGGGGGAGGGAGGGAGAAGGAGGAAGGGAGGGAGGAGGAGGGAGAAGGAGGAAGGGAGGAGAAGTGTGTGGGAGAGAGGGGAGGAGGAGGGGAGGGGGAAGGGAAGAGGAGGGGAGGAGGGAGGGAGGGAAAGGGGGAGACGGGGAGGAAGGAAGGGAGGGAGGAGGAGGGTGGTACCTCTCTCACACATCACCACAGGAACGTACGCAGGTGACTGTGAGAACACTATTAATGGTTGTCTAAGATCACGTTGGGATTTCAACTCTCCAGAATGTTTTTTTTTTCACTTTCCTCTTCCACTCTTTATGTTTTCTCTTTATCTCTGTTTCATCTCTATCATTTTCTTAATATCTTCGTTTATTTATATTCTATTTTTCTCTGCTTCAATGCTATATACTTTGTTTCCAGAGATACATAACATAAAAAGACGATATATATCATGATTTCATCGACAATATCTGGTTACATCCATATCCCTTGTTAATATAATTAAAATGCCTACAGTCTCTCGCGCAATTCACCAGCGTTGACCCGTAATTATTTTTTTGTGTCGAGGTCAATGCAAAATGCAATAAGTAGATTACGATCGGTCCTATAATTGCATTTTTAAACGCCTGCCAAAGGGCTTGATACACTATGATTCATGAACGCATGATTGAAGCCCCGCGAAGCGTATGATTAGGAAAATCACAGCAGTTTGTCGTATGTTTATAATTAATGTCGTTTGCTTCAAATGGTGAGGGCAAGTCCAGTCTTCTTAAGAAAATTTTATTTTTTCTTTGTTTTTTTCTGTATTTTCTTTCGTTCCTATGTGTGTCTCTGTCTCTCCTTCTCTTTGTTTGCCTGTTTGTTTCTCTTACTTTTTTTTCTTTCTCGTTCTCTTCCTCTCTTCTCTTCTCTTCTCTTCTCTTCTCTCTCTCTCACACACACACAAACAGTCACTCACTCACCCATTCACCCATTCATTCATTCTCACTCATTCTCCCTCCCTCCCTCTCTCACTCTCTCTCTCTCTCTCTCTCCCTCCATCTCTCTCTCCCTCTCTCACCGCTCCCCCAGCCTCACAGAACATGAGACACTGTCGAAGTCACACCCTCAAAATAAAAAAAAAAAAAATCTCAAAGTACTTTCACTCCCACGCGCTAAGCAAGTGTTCTCACGGACCCGCTTATGCCAATCCCACGCCCGTGAGATCAAGAAGGTGTCAGTAGGCCCAGAGGTTAGGACTGTGGGCGTACTAGAAGGGTGTGTAGTGCCTGATATTGGGTTTGCGTGGGTTCGGTTGCGTGCATGCTTTGTGTTTGTTGTGAGAGTTGCGATAGATATGCATGATATAAGTAATTGTACAATTTCTAGTGTCTCAGCTTAAGTATTCATTTATTTGTATCTTCTTTAGTGAAAGGACATCTAAAACTAATAGGGGCATATCCTTTACCCTCTAA
Source organism: Penaeus monodon (assembly GCF_015228065.2). NCBI lineage: Eukaryota > Metazoa > Arthropoda > Malacostraca > Decapoda > Penaeidae > Penaeus > Penaeus monodon. The sequence continues at coordinate 51,922,063 of NC_051391.1, forward strand.
TTTAGGCCTAAGTTACAAATTAATCTAACCTACTGTGACATAAAGTGATATAGTTAATGATACCCCAAAGTGCTGAGAGGCAAGTCGACGTACTCAGAAAAAAACATCA
>NC_051391.1:51932171-51934671 GCF_015228065.2 Penaeus monodon
CCACCCACCCACAACGTCTCTGAACCCACACTCACCCTTCCTCTATCTATCTACACTTCACCCCCTCCTCCCCACATCCCCAACAACCCCCACAACTCCCACACCCACCCATACTGGTCAATGAGTTTCTCTAAAGAAAAAAAATATTTTTTTTTATTCCCTAGAGATTCTTGACGCCGCCCGACGCCACAGATTCTGTTCCGTGACTAATTCTTTTCCGAGTGAATCAAGCGTGCACACGTGGTGATGATTACGCAAGCAAGCACGTGTGAATTGTGGTGCATTCAGGCAGGGAGATAGGTAGGGAGGGAAGAAGGGAGGTAAAGAGGGAGGGAAGGAAAGAAGGAAGGAAGGAGGGAAGGAAAGAGGGAAGGAAGGAGGGTGGGAAGGAGGGAAAGAGGGAGATAGGTAGATAGGGAGGAAGGGAAGGAGGGAAGATGGGAGAAAAAGAGAGGGAAGAGAAGTATATAGCTAGGTAAGTAAGCAGGTAAGGAAGTAGGCAGATAATCAAGAGAGAGGCAAGCGACAGACACACATACATGCACAGAGGCACACGGAAGGCAGTGGAACAGACGAACATGATGTGTGTGGGGGGGGGGGGTCGTTGGTGCAGCCTGGCACGTGGAGGTGACGGCACGGCCTCGTACGTACAGCATCTCGTAAAAGGGGGTACGGAATATCGAACAAGGTATTACGTGCGAGGCCAGATCTACATGTCCATGATTTAGCGTGAGGGGATCATGCGTGAGCGTTGTCATGCGCGTGGTGGTGACAGCTAGACCCCAAGGAGGAGGGTAAGAGGCGGTGACAGGTGTGAGAGTCTCCTGTGTGGGCGTGAGACCACTGAAATCACGCCCATGAAAGCGATATCGAAATGAATGCGGAAATGTTTCGCAACGCAAAGAAATCTAAGGAAACAGGGATGATTAATGGCGCATGAGACAAAGGTGTATGCGATTGCTTGCATGCATACGTACATATATGTGTGTGTGTGTATATGTATGTGTGTATTTGTACAGGTACACACACGCACACACAAACACAAACACAAACACATACACACACTTACAAATAAACACACACATACACACACATAAACACACACAAACACACACACACACACACAAACACAAACACACACACACAAACACACTTACAAACACTTCTAATCTTCTAACCCGGAAAAATCCAAAGCTCTAGAGCAGTGGATAAGTAGAGCTTGGAGAGTCGGACTTTGCAACATGGAAAGAAAGTGCAGGCGTTGAGAGTGAAAGTTCTTGCAACGGAAAAGATGGAGTGATGCACGAAAAGGCTGTATTGTGGAGTTGACTCTCGGGTTTAGTGTGAATAAGTGGACCAATATATTTTTTTTCTCTGTCTAGATAGATAGATAGATAGATAGATAGATAGATAGATAGATAGATAGATAGATAGACAGATAGATGAATATATAGACTGTTGCATAGATAGATATATAGATATACAGATAGATAGTTAGATATACAGATAGATAGTTAGATATATAGATAGATGGATAGATAGATAGATAGATTGTGGGTGGGTGGGTGGTGGATGGATAGATAGATGGATGGATGGATGGATGGATGGATGAATGAATGAATGAATGAATGAATGAATGAATGAATGAATGAATGAATGAATGAATGAATGAATGAATGGATGGATTAATTAATTAATTTACGGATGGATAGATGAATGAATGAATGAATGAATGCATGGATGAGTGGAGGGCTGGATGGCTGGGTTTATGGGTGGATGGGTGAGTGGACGAGTGGGTGGATGCATGGGTGAGTGGGTGGGAGAGAGAGAGAGAGAGAGAGAGAGAGCGAGTGACCGAGTGAATGAGAGAGCGAGTGACTGAGTGAATGAGAGAGCGAGTGAATGAATGAATGAGAAAGCGGGTGAGCGAGTGAATGAATGAGTGTAAAAGCGGGTGAGCAGTGAGTGAATGAGTGAGTAAGTAAGCGACAGAGCGAGTAAGTGAGTGACTGAGTGCGTGAGTAAGCGAGCGAGTGAGTGGCTGAAAGGAGGCGCAGTGACCTGGTTTCACAGCCAATTAATCGCGAGGCACAGGAGCTTAGCGCGAAAGGCGACGAAAGAACGGGCGAGTAATGCAAAACGAGACGTAATGATAGATTGGGTATTCCTCGGGTATTCCTTTCTGGGCTGGGTATGCCTAAGGGTATTCCTGCAGTGATGGGTTGGGTATTCCTCAGGTATTCCTCGGGTATTCCTTTCTGGGCTGGGTATGCCTAAGGGTATTCCTCTAATGATGGGTTGGGTATTCCTCAGGTATTCCTCGGGTATTCTGCTGACGATGGACCGAGTATTGTTCGGGTATTCCTCTAATGCAAGACTGGGTATGAGTCGGGTAAGACTGGCCTGGGTATTCCTCGCGTATTCCTCGGGTATTCCGCTAAGGGTGAGCTGGGTATTCCTCGGGTATTCCTTTCTGGGCCTGGTATTTCTCGGGTATTCC
>NC_051391.1:51947171-51952171 GCF_015228065.2 Penaeus monodon
GTCATTAAGGTTATTTCAAGTTGGGTATGTGGTTTCTGACGAAGGTAAGGTCACCTGTTTAGAGTGGAATAAAAAAAATCTAATTATAATAATACTTGATTGAATTTATTGTATCTATCAATCATTTAAGCTCTCTATCTGTCTGTCAGTCTACTTATCTATTTATTTATCTATCTATGCCTCTATCTATTTATTTGGATGTCCCCCCTCCCTTTTACACCCTCCTCCCCCATTTACAACGCTGTTCTGCCCTTTCCTCTTTAGAACCTTATCCTTCGCCTTCTCCTTTTAGAACCTAGCTGCGTCTACCCTCCACACCCTTTACAAACCTCGCCCACCCTATCCCTCCTTCCCTTATGAAGTCTTGTCCCTCCCCCCCCCCCTCTCCCCACCTATTGGAGAACTTCAGCCACCCCCCCTTCAACCCAACCCCCCCCCCCCAACTTTTTTTAGAACTCCGCCCTGGTCCCCAAACCCCAGCTTATCAGAACATCACTCTTCTCTCCTGCTTCCCTTCTCTCCTGCTTCCTTTCCATCTCCATCTTCCTTCCCTCCTCCCCCCCCCCCTCTATCCCTCCCCCCCTCAGCATCCCTGTCCCTCGAGCTCCTCCTCCTCCTCCTCCTCCCTCTCCCACCCCCATCCCCCTGCTCCCCGCGCGGCCTCGCCATAAGCTTTTCACCTTGTCAATGTAAAGTTGCTCGGGGCTGGTCCTGTACCGCCGACGCCGCCGCCAGAGAGCTGTCCAGACCACGCCCTAGTTTTTTGTTTTCTTATAAAGACCGTGACCCGAGACCCCGGCCCCGTTTTTAGTCTTTTTTTTTCTTCTTCTTTTTCATCTTTGAGAGGGGTCTCTCTCTCTCTCTCTCTCTCTCTCTCTCTCTCTCTCTCTCTCTCTCTCTCTCTCTCTCTCTCTCTATCTATCTATCTATCTGTCTGTCTCGAACTGTCTGTCTGTCTGTCTGTCTGTCTGTCTGTCTGTCTGTCTGTCTCTCTTTCTCTCTCTCTCTCTCTCTTTCATTTTTCATTATCATAAACAATAAGACAGATTTTGTGTTTGAGTAGTGTCGGAAAGATATATTACAGTATACAAGAACAGCAATCAGTGCCATGAATTCTGAAATAACAGAAATATCAATATAATGAATATAAATTGGAGAACATCACAAAATCTCGCTGTTTCTCCTTAGTTGCGCGAAAATAACCGAGTCACCGAAACGCATTCGATTTAATTAGAAAAGCAACGCGCTCGTTCTTGGATGCTTCAGGTTCCACAGAAGAAAAAAAAAGAAAAGAAAAACCAACCTGATCCGTTCGATTTATAAGAACTTGTACGTTATATGGGAGTGTCTCAATGCGGGACCAAAGTGCGTGTCTCGACGAACACTCAGACATCACACCCTTGTTGTTTCTTGTTATTATTTATTTATTTACCGTGTTCTCTCTCTCTCTCTCTCTCTCTCTCTCTCTCTCTCTCTCTCTCTCTCTCTCTCTCTCTCTCTCTCTTTCTCTCTATCTCTCTCTCTTTCTCTCTTACAGGATTTTTTTCGTCAATTTTTTGTGTTAGAAAATTGCAAATAGGTTATTGCTGGGGTGCTAGAAATGACTATTTATATATATTTTTTTTCTGTGGTAGAAAATTACAAATAGGTTATTTCTGGGTTCTTGAAATGAGCATTTATATTTTTCTTCTTTTGTGTGTGTGTTGACCAGGTTGGGTTAAATACACTGGCCTAAAACAGGAATTGAGAGGTGGTCTCGTGTGTGACGTAAGTGTTACATCACCTTTCCTCTTGTAGGAATTATAGGGTTTCAGGAAGAACTTGAAAGCAGTATCATTGGTAATATCTATTTGGTGCAGTCCATTCCCTTAATAGGTTAGGAGGGAAAAACTTTATACTTGATTTAGAGTGTATGTTCCATCTAGATTGCGAGTTTGTGGGAGAATTATTATATTCATATTACGTGTATAGAGGCGAGTAATTTTACTTAACTTAACGAGCAATATGTATACTTTTTGTTTTGGGCACAAAATTCTCACCGTAACAGAAATGTGCAAGTTTAGGGTACGCCATGACTTCAACAGAAAACGGAACACGGTGCGCCCAGACCCCAAGGGAAGGGCGTGTCTGAAAACGAACTGCACGATTTACAATCTTTCCTGTTATATTTACCTCGCTTTCTTGCTCATTTTATACATAGCGACCTGCTACCTGCAGCCCAGAAAACACAAGGAGATAAGAGAATGTAGAAATCAACTGAATTTGTATAAAATCTGCCATCAATAGGCCAAAAAGACGCATGAATCAATTGAAACACGAGGTAAAGATCAGAGCTATTTAGAACGAGACTCGTGTTGGGAAATACAATTGGAAGGCAAAGAAGAAGAAGAAGAAGTAGTAGAAGAAGTAGAAGAAGAAGAAGAAGAAGAAGAAGAAGAAGAAGAAGAAGAAGAAGGAGAAGAAGAAGAAGAAGAAGAAGATAATGATGATGATGATGAAAATAGATCGGTGGAAATAGGCAAAGGGTGGAAGTAGAAGAGATAGCAAACAAAATAGAAAATAAGCCAATTTTGGAAGAAGAAAAAAAGAAGAGGTGGTAAAATAGATCAGCGGAAATAAGCAAAATCTGGAAGAATAAGAATGAAGAAGAAGAAGAAGATGAAGAAAGAAGAAGAAGAGGAGGAAGAAAGAAGAAGAAGAAGAAGCAGAAGAGGAAGAAGAAGAAAGAAAGAAAGAAAGAAAGAAAGAAAGGAGAAGAAGAAGCAGAAGGAGAAGAGGGAGAAGAAGAAGGAGAAGAAGAAGAAGCAAAAGAAGAAGAGGTAGCACAGATATGCGGATGGATAACGGCATGAAGACCAACAAACAGGAGACGGCATGACGGCATCGAACGCACGACAAACACCTGCAACTCCCTCCCCCTCCCCCCCCTCCCCCAGTGCCCCTCCTTCCCTTCCGGTTACCAGGTCTTTCGTCCTCGCAAAGTGCACCATAAGGGAAGTGGAGTGAGCGCAAGAGCGGATACCGGGCCCACTTTTGCGCCGCCGAACGACCGCCTTCGCTCTGCCTCATGCGGATATTCAGCGCCGCCGGCAGAGTGAATCGGCAGAATAACATTGAAATTTTCAAGCTTTCTACTGAAGAGACAAAATGAAACAAGTTTATTGCGGGAGGAAAAAGAGAGAGAAAGTAGGATTCGGGAACTAGACGGAGAGGTGGACTGCGAGGACCTTTAGACGCGGATAGCGGAGTGATATGAAGTGCCACGGCTTTTTTCCCCTTAAACTGGATCGCTGTATACTCTCACACAAGAAAGATCCTGTTATATGAACCAAGGAAACTGCGCATCTTACCACGACAAACGCTTCTTTGATTGGACATGAAAAAAAAGATAAAAGTAAAATATATATATAAAAAAATAATGATAAAAAAGCATAGTAGAAAAAAAAAAGATTGACAAGGCTGCTGTCTGTCAAGTCGGTGATCTATGAGAAGGATGGAACAATAGGAAGGCTTAAACAAGGGGCTTTACCAGGGAGCTTCCTGCTTTAATAGGCTGCCTGGGGAACATCCAATATCACGGGAGATCGAATCTGGCCTGGGTACCGGGACCAAGACAAGGCCACCAACCTGCAGGTAAACAGGTAATCCAGATCAGCAAGGAGAACCCCCACGGACGCCAAGATTCTTAAGAAGAGGAAGGATATTTGGACCTACGCGGAAGGAGGAATTAAGGAAGCTTTCAGATTCGGGGGATATTTGTGGTTGTTGTTACGAGAGAGATAGAACTAAACGACGTTGTTGAAATGGTAATATCTGGAATTCTATGTTGGGTTGAGTACTCAAATGTATAATACAAATTTATAGGGTTAAACGTAGGTTAATAATGCAATAGAATAACTATAGCATTTTTCTCCTACCCTAAATTTGACTGACTGTCTACAAATATTCTTTTCCCCGTTAGTTAAGAGAGAGAGCATCTTCTTAATATGCATTCTGAAGAACAAGATTTTCAAGAGAAACGTTAGGAATATCCTGTACTGGAGCATAGTGGGCGGCTGGCCTTGCTCTTTATCCCTTGCATGGGCGTACCTGTTCCGCGCCCATGATCACCTTCATGCCCAATTGTGCCATCACGCCCATATCTTAGGATGCCGTCCCTGGCCTCACGCCCACATGAATACCCATCACTGTTGGAGTCCTCTGAGATAACCCGTTTCTTTCCCGACTTATTGGGTTAGGTGTGAATTAATAAAAATTATCGTAAGAACAAAGCCTTCAGATGTAGTGGAAAGGTGTGTGTGTGTGTGTGTGTGTGTGTGTGTGTGTGTGTGTGTGTGTGTGTGTGTGTGTGTGTGTGTGTGTGTGTGTGTGTTTTCCTCTCTCTCTCTCTCTCTCTCTCTCTCGCTCTCTCTTTCTCTCTCTCTCTCTCTCAACCTCTCTCTCTCTCTCTCTCTCTCTCTCTCTCTCTCTCTCTCTCTCTCTCTCTCTCTCTCTCCCTCCCTCCCTCCCTCCCTCCCTCCCTCCTTCCTTCCCTCGCTCCCTCCCTCGCTCCCTCCCTCTCTCTCTGTCTGTACGTACATCAATCTACCTGTCTGTCTACGTGTATATACCTATGTCTACACGTGTGTCTCTCTTCACGTCCCGTTTTCTATAAAAGGCGCAGGACACGAGAAACACCACGACAGATAAAGCACCACGAATATTTCCGGATTGGACAAGAAAAAAAAATGAATAAATGAATAAGTGAATAATAAATAAATAGATAGACAAATAGATATATCGATCGATGGATAGACTGATCGATAGATGAATACATAGCCAATAGATAAATAATATATGAATGAATAAATAAATGAGATACCAACCAGCCAAATAAATTAATAAATTGATATGAGAGAGAGAGAGAGAGAGAGAGAGAGAGAGAGAGAGAGAGAGAGAGAGAGAGAGAGAGAGAGAGAGAGAGAGAGAGAGAGAGAGAGGGAAAGAGAAAGAGCAAGAAA